>NW_005361913.1:3811946-3844799 GCF_000412655.1 Myotis brandtii | reverse complement strand
CAAAAGAAGGATACATTGTTTATAAAGCTGGTCTTTACCACAGGTAGTCTGAGCATCCCTGGTGTGGGCAATCTGTATGGTGATGAGTTCCTTTCCCAACAGACTCCAGGCTGGGTGCTGAGGAAGCGAGAATGTACTGCTGCTCCTCCCCTTCCCGTTCTCCGCTCCTCGCAAGGGAATGGCTAACTTGAGAAAGAGAAGGTGGTTAGAATGAGGGTCCTTTCTGAGTACCTAGAGTTCTAGGTAAGACAGACCTGCAGTTCTCACCTGCCCTGAGCTACAGTGCCAAGCAAAAAAAAAACAAAAATATCTACTTATGTGGATGAAGCCAGCCTGTCAGGAGTTTTCGGAAAGTTGGGACTCCACAGATACTGGGGTGCCCAGTTTCCACTTTCAGCAGCAGGGTTTGTGGTAGCACAACCAGTTCTAGCACCAACCTCATGGTGAGCTGGTGGCCACCAATGTACTGTCCACCTAAATGAAGCCGCTGGATTCTTAGTAGGGGGACCCTCATTGGCAGCTGCTGAGCCAGCTATGGGAGGCAGTAGCCAACACACCTCTGATATAAGGAACATTGTGCCAGGCATGATGAAGATTTAGAGATGAGCCATTGGGTTGATAATTTGAACCAAAAGAGAGGGAAGAATACAAAAAGAATGCTTTAGGAGAAAAGGCGAATACAGATTGTAGCAGGGCAACTTAAAAGAATGAATGTGGCCGAAACCGGTTTGGCTCAGTGGATAGAGCGTCGGCCTGCGGACTGAAAGGTCCCAGGTTCAATTCTGGTCAAGGGCATGTACCTGGGTTGCGGGCACCTCCCCAGTAGGAGATGTGCAGGAGGCAGCTGATCAATGTTTCTCTCATCGATGTTTCTAACTCTCTCTCTCTCCCTTCCTCTTTGTAAAAAAATCAATAAAATATATTTTTTAAAAAAAAGAATGAATGTGAACGAGTTTGTGCAAATTCAAGCAAGGAAACATTATTTTTACAAAATTATTACAAGAAGTTAGAGATGGTAATGAGAATAGTGCATTTATTGACTGTTAAATAAGAAACAATTTGACTCTCCTAAAGATTGTTTGTGCCACGTGATGAAACTCCTAAGCTTTACTTGCAGGAGTTATAACTAATGTAGAAAAAAACTCCTGCCAGACAGCCTGTCTGTTTTGTTTGGAATAGAAGCATAAATTTCTAATTTGCCTTGTTACAGAGAAGAATGCATGATCTATGCAGCATGTAGCCAACTAATCACTCCATCAGGTTCAAAATGTAGGGAACATAATTAATTTGCTGACTCAGCCTAATCCTTATTCTCAGATGGTGAAACATATCTGTAAGTTCATATTTCATTTAATCATATTTTATTTCTTAGAAGAAGCTGAAAACATGATGTTGCTAGGTCAAAAATAAAAGCAACCAAGTATAGGTCAGTATACCCTGAATTAGGAAAGTTAAAAATACACCATAGTAAATTTCAAAAAGTTTGTTTTTCTGTCCACATTTCTCTATTTTGTAGGGTTTTTTTTTCTTTTCTATTTGAGTGTTGACTCATCAAAGCAAATGTATCTGTAATACTAATAATAAATCTCATCTATGAAAAGCCGGACCATATAACCTTTAAAATTAGCTTTTCATGACAAAAGCTCTTCCACTAATTTTTCCACTGAAAGAAAATGAAGGTGACTAACAGCCTTAAACGAAAACTTCGTGTTTGTTTATTTTTAAACAAAATTGGCTCGATGTTATTTAAATTAGAAATTGATATTTTATTTTTAAAATTTGTTCGGGTTTTATTTTTTAGCTGGGTCTTGCTAACCAACTGCCAGTCTGTGTTAGGTGTTTCAGTTTCCTGATGTATAAACAAAAGCAAATCCATTTTTATTAGACCATAAAAATGATCAACTATGCACTCTTACACACAGTGCTCATGTGCGGCATAATTGTTTCATACTGTTTTCCTTCCACATTAAGTCAACCTGAAAGACTATTGATTGTACCAAACACCATTTCTCAGCGCCATAATTCTCCAGCCCCGTGTCTCTGGGGACCCGGGCAGCAGAGTGATTGTATATCTTGCTGCTCTGTGCTGAGCGCCCACTGACAGCCTGTCTGGAACAGCTCAGGTCACAGAACAGTGCACTTCACCCTGCGAACCCCTGCTGTTCAGGGATAAAGGAGCAGCATGTCCTCCTTTGTGGTTAAGAGAAGGGAGTTTGAAGGTGAAAAACACCAAAATGGGCATATTGTATTCAGAAAAGACTAAAGTACCATTTTATAGTGAAGTTTTAAATTTTGTCTGGATTTATAGAGATATGCCAAAATCAACATATTAATGACTTCCATTGGTACAGTACTTAATGCAAAGCACTTTCCATCTGAATCTTCTTACCGCCAAGCTGTGTTCTCTTGAGCATGTTTAACTTCCTTGATCCTCAGTGTTCTGATCTGGGATAATGAGCATACAATTATAATTTGTCCTACTAAAGCCCATAGAATTGGGAAGGTCAGATGACATGGACTGAAGCAAGCAAATGTTAGGTTTTCCCTTCACTAGAGGAAAGGCACACACATTTATCAACAACAGTCTTCAAAGCGACTACCACGTGGTGTGCACAGTACTGTAGCAGGAAGCCTCATATCACGCACTGGGAATGGATTCTGCAATGGGGCCGTTCATACTGAATCACCTGTTCGTTCTTGAAAATGAAGGAAATGAGACCAGGCAAGCTGGGGCTGGGGTGAGGAGGCAGACAGGAGAATGCCATCACTGCACATGTTTTCCAAGATGTCCTCTTTGAACCATTCTTATTTGTTCTACATCTGAGATTTACACAAGGTGGCTTCAGCATCATCAAATGTCCAAAGTGAGTTCTCCCGTTTTGCTAGGTGGTCATGTTCTCCCGTTTTGCTAGGTGGTCAGGTCAGGCTACCTGGAGCTGCAGGATTTTGATGTCTCCCCGAGCTTCTGGCAGGTCTGCCCGGCAGGGAGGCAGCTCGTCGGCATGCCCAGGCTCCCCGGCCTCTCCTTCCTTCCGGACAGTCACATGCGCTCTCAGAGCAGCGTCCTAAGTGCTGAAAATGTGCAGATGTTCATGTTTGTTCTTAATGATGAAGAGCAGAAAGTCTATAAAAATTTTAAAATAATAATATAAGTGTTTTTATTTACTAAGCTGATCTTTTCACATTTAGAGTAAATAAATGTGACTCCTTTGTAGTAACTCCTTTAAAAAAAAATTCCAAAATTTTTGTAATGTTATTGTGAGGAAGAGGTTGTGTTTTTGTTTCTTTTTTGCGTGTATGTGTGTGTGTGTGTGTGTGTGTGTGTTTTGTTTTTTGTTTTTTGTTGTTGTTTTTTTGGTCTCCTGTGAAGCTGTGTTAGCAACATCCCAGAAAACTGGAATTCTCTATTAACCTTCAGGTCAAGCATCCATCTTGACACACCTCTCTTTTATTCCACCTCATTTATAAAGAAGCAGTTTATTCTTAACTTAATTCCCAGCTTCTTTTTAGGGAGCATTCGAAGTTAATCTCAACCAAGAACAGTAAATCAGATTTGTGATGTGTGATATTAGGAAATAGAGTGAAATCAAGTCATTTACAGACTCTTAGAGGTCATCTTATCTAACCACTTCATTTTGCAGTGTGGCAGCCACGGCCCTGGAAGCTGAGTGTCTACCTAAAACCATGGCTGATCTGTGGCTGAATCTATGCTGCAGTGCTTGGCACTAGACAACATCAAGAGTGATATTTCCTAAAGGCTATGCAACATTTTATTAAATAAATGCACATGGAAATTGGCTTAGAGATGGTCACTTCTAAACTCCTGGTATCCTGTTGTGTCCTTTTGCAATCCTAATGGGTCTGAACGGTATGCAGTGCTGTTGCCTCATAACAGAAAATGTATCCTCAGATAGGGCTTTGGGGCTCAGGGACGAGGCCTTTGCCTGAGCTCCAGCATGGACTTGCTGGGTCTTGGGCTTTTTCCCTACTCTGAACTTAAAATAATAACATGGCTGACTTGACCGACTAATAGCTCCACAGAGCATCATTCTTCCATAAAAATTACCAAAAATTTATTTTATGTCCCTTAGTCCGGAGGGAAAAATGTTTTCGATGTCTGATCCTAACCTTTCTAGTCTATCCTACAGATTCCAAGGTAGGTCCAGCTCAAAACAAATGTGGGATGACCCAACTGGACTCCGTTTCCTTCCCTCTTAACCTTATGAATGTTGGAATGAGGAGTGAAATATGTACATTCATTTCTAGAGCCTCTAGTGTATTCCTGAGATAGACTGATTTCTCTAAGACATTATTTTGTTTGTTTGTTTATTTGTTTGTTTGTTATTCTTTACTAGATGCCTGGTGCACGAAATTTATGCTCTTGGGGTGGGGGGTCCCTCAGCTCAGCCTGTGCCCTCTCACAGTCCAGGAGCCCTGCGATCAATCGCACCAAAGAGGTAGGCCCCATCCACCCACCATAGCGCTGCCGCCGGGTAGCCTGGGCCTTCCTCTTTGGGGCGATCGATCACGGGGCTCCGCTATTGATAGCCCCAAAGAGGTAGGCCCTGCCCACCAGCTGGGGATCCGCAATGGATCACCCCACGCCCCCGCAGAGGGAAGCCCAGCCCACCTGCCGCAGCCCACCAGTCAGTGACCTGGGCCTCCCTCTTTGGGGTGATCATGGAGCCCCCCGATTGATCAATCACCCTGATGGCCGGTGGCCTGGGCCTCCCTCTGCAGGATGATCATGGGGCGATGGCCGAGCCTCTGACCAATTGCATCGCACCCACCTTGGCTGGCCTGGCGCCAGTGGGTGTCATAGCATGGTTGTTCAGATGGGCGTTCCACTGTTTGGCCATTCGGCCGATTTGCATATTATGCTTTTATTATTATAGATTTTTGAAAATGTTACATATGTCCTCTTTTCCCCCCATTGTCCTCTCCCAGCCTGCTCCAAGACATTCTTGAAGTACCTTCTGTCCAGGGTTCCTTCAGATCTCTGCCATTGTCCTATGATAAAAGTAAACCTCCTCTCCTTTGCACTTTCCTATCTGATTCATGCCCGAATCTGCTCTTTTGGAAGCCAGGCAGCATCAGGGGCCCTGGAGGCCATGGCCCATTGCTGCTGTAGCAGCACGGGCTGCGGGTGGTGGGAGGAAACACAGATGCCCTAGAACCTGCCATCCAATGATAGTCCAATGATAGTGTTTTGCTGTAAGTGTATCACAAGATCCAAATGAGGTCCAACTGGGTTATTTTTTTTAATTCATGAAGTCATTTTATTGAAATGCTTCTTGACATACAACAAAGAGTAACTTTATTTAGCACAGAGAATGTTCAACATGATGAAAGACTGGAAAGCTTAGATCCTCAGCTTTATATTATACTGGAGGCCCGGTGCATGAAATTCATGCACAGATAGGGTCCCTAGGCCTGGCCGGAGATCAGGGCTGATCAGGGCCTTCCGGCTGCGGGCCGGGGCCTTCCTTCATTCCGCGTCGCCCCCTGGTGGTCAGCACACATCATAGCGAGCGAGCGAGCTCCCGGTCGAACTCCTGAGGGGACACTTTGCGAATTAGCCTTTTTTATATATAGATTGTTTTCACTTTTAAAAAATGATTTTAGCCTGGCCAGCATGGCTCAATAGTAGAGCATCAACCTATGAACCTGGAGATCACGGTTCTATTCCTGGTCAGGGCACGTGCTCTGGTTGTGGGCTTCATCCCCAGTGGGGGGTGTGCAGGAGACAGCCGATCAATGATTCTCTTTCATCATTGATGTTTCTATCTCTCTTCCCCTCTCCCTTCTTCCATGAAATCAATGAAAATATTTTTTAAAAATGATTTTAATCTTTAATCATCTGAGCAGTAGCATCTTGTGAGTAACTGGTTTTCTAACCATATTGGCAGTAGAGTGTGATGGGATTAATGAGGCCTGTGGAGTTAGGAGTCCATACTGGATTCCCTGAGAAATCATACCATCACACAAAGGCTTAGAAGTTAGAATAATAAGAATAACAAAGGCTCACCTGCAGGTCTGTTTCCGGAGCCAATTCACAGGAACCTTGAAAGTCATATAGCCAAGCTTCCCAGTTAGTGCCCTGCAACCACCCTTTCTCCTTCAGTCTTGTGGGATTCTGACTCTATTTTGACTTGAGAAGAAGCTAATTAGGGTTGATTTTTTTCTTTTGAAAGAATGATTAATAATCACTTCCATTTGGTGGGATGTAATCTGTGGAGACAGCATTAATATTTTACTACCTTATGAACCAACATAAGGAAGAAGGAAAAAATCTGGATATTCTTTTGTAACAAGTAATAAAACAATATATTTAATCTTGAATAATTAAACAAAACATTTTTATTCACATAATGTTACAATCATATTGCTAATACCAGCTTAATGCTTGCTTTTTAACTAATTCATTTTCTCATTTGTGGCAATCTAGAAAGGTTTATTAAATCTAATGACTGTTTTAGGATTAAGAAGGGGAAAAAGCATGTTCTAATTACAGGGATGGATAAAAGCAAACTAATTATCCAAAAATGTGTATTTCCTTCCTCATAGAGGTCTGGTCAGCCATATCCGAGATGAACTTGGGTTACCTAGCTCCTGAGTTTTCTAATCATGTTTTTAGATTGCATTTCTTACACCATCTGTACCATTAACATGACTGTAATTTCTGTCACAGTTGGAAGCTTCAGTTAATAAATGTTTTGCTTTGGAGGGGGATGGGAAGGCAGACAAGAAGATCAGAGTGTTTATGAATGAACCCAAGGAAAAGACTGTACCTTAACTGAGGGGCCATGAGCGATTCCAGACTTCACCACTGCGGACGTGGTGTTGCCCTTTTGTGCCCTACGTTGTAGCTACATTTACATGGGAACATAGTCTTCATTCATTCTCTGTCTCTTTTTTTAAGATAATCTGAATTAATAGAATATACAACCACCAGCTAGTCAAATACCTCAATAATCTCATTCATATATACAAAATATATATAGGGTATGTAATTATTTTGTGAGTTTCAGAAGCATCTGTTTTTCAGTGTTTTGTATGTCCTGAACAATGCACAGGACATACAAAACACTGAAGTTTTAAACAAATTATTTGTACCTTTAAAATAATTACAGGATTTTTTTTTTTTGGAAAAACTACTTCGGGCTTTTTAAAAGTACACTGATTATGTTTTCAAAACTGGAGAGAATGGTCAGTGTGTTTGCTTGTTTTCAGGGCATTCCTTTTGACTTAGGAGTTTATTGGCTTGAGTTTCTGATTTTTGAGCGATTTAATTCATATATTTTTTAAATTAAAGTGTAGTTGACATGCAATATTATATTAGTTTCAGGTGTACCGCATGATTTGACATTTATATACCTTACAAAGTGATCACCATAAGTCCAGTAACCAATCATCTGTCACCACACATAGTTATTACAATATTATTGCTTATATTCCCTGTGCTATATGTTACATCCACATCACTTATTTACTTTATAACCAGAAATTTGTACCTCTTAATCCCCTTCACGTTTCTCATCCATCCCCTTACCCACCTCCCCTCCAGCAACCATCAGTTTGTTCTTGTATCTGATTCTGTTTCCTTTTATTTGTTCATTTGTCCTTGTTGTTTTTAGATTCCACATATAAATGAGGGCATATATCTTTGTTTATCTGACTTATTTCATTTAGTATAGTACCCTCTAGGTCCATCTATGATGTTGAAATGGCAAGAATTCATTTTTTTATGGCTAGGTAATATTCCACTGACTATATGTACCACATGTTCTTTATACATTTGTCTATTGATGTCCCCTCAGGTAAAGGCAACGCCTGGGTTGCTTTCATATCTTGGCTATTGTAAATAATACTGTGTTTAACATGGGCATGTGTCTTTTTGAATTAGTGTTTTTGTTTCCTTCAGATAACCAGAAGTGGAAATTGCTGAGTTGTATGGTAGTTCCATTTTTAATTTTTTTAAGAACCTCCATACTGTTTTCCAGTGGCTGTACCAGTTTGCAATCCCAATAGTAGTGTATGAGGGTTCTCTTATATTCACTTCTTGTCTTATCAGAGCCACTCTGACAGGTGCGATGTGCTATCTCATTGTGGTTTTGATTTGCATTTCCCTGATGATTAGTGATTTTGAGCATCTTTTCATGGCCATCTGTTTATCTTATTTAGAGAAATGTCTATCTAAGTTTACTGCCCATTTTTTAATCAGATTGTTTATATTTTTGACATTGAATTATATGAGTTTCTTATTTGCAATTATCTTCTCCTATTCAGTAGGTTGTCTTTTCATTCTGTTGATGGTTTTCTTCACTATGCAAAAGCTTTTCAGTTTGATGTAGTTCCATTTATTTGTTTGTGATTTTATTGCCCTTTCCTGAGGGGATATCCAAAAACTATTGCTAAGACTAATGTCAAAGAGTTTACTTCCATGTTTTCTTTTAGGAGTTTTATGGTTTGTGGTCTTAAATTTAAATCTTTAATTCATTTGAGTTTATTTTTTATATGGTATAAGGAAGTGGTCCAGTCTTTTTCTTTTTCTTTTTTTCTTTGCACATTCCTGTTCAGTTTCCCAACACCATTTATTGTATATTATTGTCTCCTTTGTTGTAGATTAATTGACTATATAAACATGAGTTTATTCCTGGGATCTCTATTATATTTCATTGATTTATGTGTCTATTTTGATTACTATTGCTTTGTAGTATAGTTTGAAATCTGAGAGCATGATACCTCAAACTTTGTTCATCTTTCTCAAGATTGCTTTAGCTCTTCAGGGTCTTTTGTGGTTCCCTATAAATTTTAAGATTGTTTGCTTTAGTTCTGTGAAAAATGGCTTTGGTATTTTGATAGGGATTGCAGTGAATCTGTAGATTGCTTTGGGTACTATGGACATTTTAACAATGTTAATTCTTCCAGTAAATGAGCATGATCTATCCTTCAATTTATTTGTGTCTTCTTTAATTTCTTTCATCATTGTTTTATAGTTTCCAGAGTACAGGTCTTTCACCTCCTTAGTTAAATTTATTCCTGGAAATTTTATTCTTTTTGATGTAACTGCAATTTTTGAAGCATTTGATTATCATTTCAAAGTGTGGTGCTATACTGATAAAAATACAGAAATAGAAAATAATATTGAGGGGATGGGGTAACGTGGGGCGGCAGGACACAATGCAAGCTGCAGACTATTGACCAAAAGTAAGTACATCTACTTTTCAGATGGAAAAGATTACCATCCATGAATAAAAAATAATAAACTATGTGAAATGAAGACTAAAATTTTAATTAAGTCCTAGATTACTAGGATGAAGTTTTACTTACATCTGTAATTGTAAGAGACATTAGCTTTAGTATTGTGAAGGAAATATCAGCATATATTGTGTGCCTGCTACATGCTGGGTGCTTAGGGATACAAACATTTGGGCCAGAAGCTTCCCTTGAGGAGCTTACAGTGTAATTAAGCATTCAGGGAATTAGGAGTTACAGAAATGTAGTAATTTGCTTACAAAAAAAATATTTTCAAGGTGTATTTGTATACTACTAACATTATTTTGGTATTAGACAGTGGAAATAGCACTCAACTTACCTGGATGCAATAATTTTTAGATAGCAGTCTTTGACATTTGCAATTTTGTTGACTATACATTCTAAACCTTACTTTGTGAACTCTCAAGTTCCCAAGAAACCTTATAGTTTATAGCTGCAGCCCTAATTTAGGCCAATAAATGTAATTGAAAATTTAGAATGACACCTTCAGGCCTTCCTGAAAGTGACTGTGTACACTGACAGTAAGGAAGCCGTGTAAAGATTAAAATACTGGGAACTTGGCTAAATTCACTCTTGAAGTAAGTCCATTCTATCTACCAATCTTGAAGTAATTTGGGGATTCCAAATTGTGTGTCACCAAATAGATACGTGTCCTGAACATCCCAGTTCAAATGAGTAGTGAGGATCTATAGAATCCCCACATTAACTGCACATTTACCAAACAGCGTGCATTGAGTGAGTGTTGGGTATTCAGAAGCAAGGTACACAGATATTCCTTATTTGCCATACTAGAAAGCAAAATTTCTGGCTATTCCTCAGAGAACGTTGCTGTGTTTGCCAGCAATGCATTCTTTCTAACAGCATCCCATGACTGAACAGAACAGTACAGAGATAAAGTTTGTTGCGGTGAAAGTTACCTGGTAACTAAATCTTCACCCTTAAAGCAAAACCTAGTTGGATAATGAAAGCAAGTGTACCCAAAGCATCCATAAAGTTTGCTTGAAACGGCTCTTCGTGTCAGGTAGCCACTCTTGTCAATAAAACCAGTGACCTTGGGATTGATCAGATTAAGCATTCAAGTCAACTTAATATTTAAAGTGCTTTCAGATAATTGCCACCGTCTTATTAAATACAGCAGCCTGATTTCAAGGTTGTCCTATCAACTTCATCCTGACAGGCCTTCCATATTCCATCGCTGGCTTTCTAGCTTGCTCTTCACCAGCCTGAAATCAGAGTAATGAAAACAGTCAAACTGCTCATAAAATGTCACATTACTATGAGAGCACACATTATTTCTACACACACTTTCTGTCAGTCACTAGATCACTGCTCAAATGACAGCAGTGCCTGCCTGGAACATGCTTTAAAAGTGACAATTCCATACTGTAAAGACAACTTCAGTGGTGAAATTAACTGATTTGTCCCTTTGATCTCAGCCTACAAAAGATACCAAATGTTACTCAGGAATAAATAAAACATTTATAGAGAAGGGTAGAAAAGGTTATATGCTTCATTTTGCTTATCAATGTCATTTCCAAGCCAACAATTTTATTAGGGGTAGGGGTATGGTGACGTGCTATTTTTAGTTTGTGGGGGAGAAATGTGACATTTAGAACAAATGTCACAGCATTTCTTCAATAAAAATCCATGCTGTCAGCTGCCTAGCTCTAGAGAATTACGGAAAGGCTGTACTAAACCAAAAGAGAAGCAACAATAACTTGATTTTTAGTTTAACCCTCTCAGGGCCAGCCCGGTGTGGATGGGTGGTAATAACAGTTTGTGTTGGTTGGGTGACTCCAGGGAGCAGTCCTGCATTTGCACAAAGACTGTTTCTAAAGAGAGTCTAGTCTGTCTACCTAAGAAGCCACCCTGGGCTGCGCCAGAGCTTTGTGATCTGTTTTGTTCAGTAAACCTTGAGGAGAAGCCGTTTTTTCACAAAACAAAGAACTGAAATACTTACCAAATAACTTCCTTTATGAAAGCCAGAAAATGACTCTGTGAACTGTAAACAACAAAATAAACAATAAGAAAAAGTAGAGCAAATAATTATTATAATTTAATATAAGAGAAATAACAATGAAAGAATATAGTTCTCGTTATGGAATGTTTTGCCTTTATCTCTTCCACTTTTTTTTTCTTCATATATTCACATTCTACCATGAAGTGTCTCTGGGTTGTAATTTAACTTTTCAGGGACAACGGCTTTATCTTACATTTCTCTAAATCCTCCACAGTGCCTAGCACAGTTCTTGATAAAATTATTGAACAATCAAAGCATTGGTTTGAGAAATATGGTTCCTATCTAATATTTTTTAACTTCCCAGCTCTCCCTAGCATGCCGCTCACACCCCAAACACACACCCTGATTATTTGCAGCCCTTGCCATTCCCAAGGCCCAGGTCCTACTCACTTCATCCTCACTCCTGTTGAGGAATAGGGGTAGTCTTTGCTGACAGTTGGCCCTGTGCTTTGTAAATGGGTATTTTCATTTTCATTAAGTGAGATGATTTTCATTATCATTTTCATCTGTGACTTATTTGATGTTCTTTTCTTTCCCCTTACAAATAATTCTGTGCTTCGTTCATGATCTTTTCCTTCCTTCCTGTCCCAGAAGAGGTTGCTCTCTACCTTCAGGAAGCTCTTCCTTCCCCTCAACTCTCAGTCAGGCCTCAAGGCTTTCAGTTGTCCCCAGTAGTTGTGATGTCTCCCCTTTTCTGGGACTCCCTTCTTCTTGCTTTCAGATGGGCGTAGTAATAGTCTCCACTTTGATCTGCTGTCTTCTCTCATTACTATAAAATTGCTAACCATGAACTGAGCACTCAATAGGTACCAAGCATCGAGCCAAGTAATAAGGGTATATTGTTGAATAAGATGGATTTCCTTCTCTTAATAAGCTGGCACCTGCCAGACTTATTCAACAGGTAACCTGGCCTATCACCTCCACAAACATTCATTCAGCAAACATTTAGTGAGTCAAAATCAGGGGCATGATGGCTACTAATGACAGTCCTTGCTCTCAAGGCGCAACTGTGTATGCCCTTCTTAGAGCCCACACCAGCTAGACTGCTCATTTTGAACTTTTAATTATTTCCTGCCCCAAATTATGAAGTAAGTTTTATATATACATATATATACATATATATATGTATATATATACATATTCATAATGCTTAATGCAGTTGTTCTTCAGTTACTGTGAAGACATTTTGAAGGAAAAGGCTGGTTTGCAAAAACGTTTTATCTTTCATGGTCATCTGACAGAGTACCCTCAACAGAGACCAGCTCACGCGGCCACTCAGGCCGGGCACTGCCCAGCTCCAGGGGGTCCGGACACACTGCAGTCTAGTTGGCCTTGCAGAACATTGCTCAAGAAACATTTTTGTTTGACTCTTAGGACATCAGTAATTTATGAAACATTGTTTCATTTTCTAAAATTTATTTCTGAATTATTTCTTTCTCCAACTCCTTTTAATTCCCCCCTAGTGTAGAAAGGCATGTGAATAATTTATATTCACTGTGCCAGAGTAGGTGATGTTTTGAAAATGCATTTTTATATGTATTAGATACACATGATTTAGTAATTTATATATGCCTCCAATTATATCCCTACCTGCTTTTTCTAATAGTGTTTTGACATGACTTTCTAGCACTTGTTATATACATACATTGACAGCCTCATTGGCAGGGTGAAGGTATGTGATTTCGTTTCATCATTAAACAGTCTCATTTCTAACCACGGATTCTCAAATACAAAGAAAAATAATTACTCCTGTATGGATTTATTTAAACCTTTAATGAATTAACCTAATGTCATTTGAACTTGGATTGCCTATGCCTCTATTCTGATCATTCAGTGAGTATATGTCAGATTTGTTCTATTATGGCAGCTGCATGATCATCTGTAGCAATATTTTGTATCAATGTTAATATAGGTCATCTCACATCCATATTTGTGTGCAGTATGGGGAGAAAGATATTCTCTTAGCTAGCAACAGAAATCCTCTTAAAAAAGGAAGTAGAACCTGAGGCCATGACTTAGAATGCCATGAAAGATAGAACCTACTGCTCTGCAATCCTCCTATCTAATAAATAGGGAATATGCTAAATGACCCTCACACCGTCGCAAAGATGGCGGTGCCCACAGCCAATAAGGAGGGAATATGCTAAATGACTGTCCCGCCCTCAGAGATGGCAGCGCCCACAGCCAATAAGGAGGGAATATACTAATTGCTGCCCTGCCTTCAGAGATGGTGGAGCCCACAGCCAGTAAGGAGGGAATATGCCAATTGACTACCATGCCCTCAAAGATGGCGGCGCCCACAGCCAATAAGGAGGGAATATGCTAAATGACTGCCCCACCCTCAAAGATGGCGGCGCCCACAGCCACAAGATGGTGGTGCCCAGTCCTCTCAGCCCCGTTGGGACGGCAGGCACGCGGCAAGGCCTCCGGAGTCCCCCAGTCCCCTCAGCCCCCCAGCCGCCCAGGGCCAGCCCATGGCACAGGCAAGCCTTGGATGGCGGCTGCCCAGCTGCCCAGGGGCCGCCCGAGGCTCAGGTAACCAGGGCCGGCCGAGGCTTGCACTGCCGGCAGTGGCAGCAGCAGAGGTGTGATGGGGACATCATCTTCCCCTGATCACTGGGTCGCCTCCCGCCCCCAAGGGCTCCCGGACTGTGAGAGAGGGCAGGCTGGGCTGAGGGACCCCCCCCTCCAGTGCATGAATTTTCATGCACTGGGCCTCTAGTAGAATAATAAAGGGAATTCTTTTAGTATAAAAGAGAGAAAGGGTGATAAAAGAGGGGAGAAATGGAGGGAATTGATACTCAGTTTGCATGTTTTCCACCTGCACTTAATTTAAAAAGAAAGTCAGAAGACCGTAAGTTAGGAGCTAGATATGACATTGAGAATGCAAGTACCCTAGATATTTAGTCATTTGGAGAAGGGCACTGAACTTTTTTTTCCTTTTAAAGAATATTTTATTGATTTTTAGAGAGAGGAAGGGAGAGGGAGAGAGAGATACATTGATGTGAGAGAGAAGCATTGATTGGCCGCCTCCTGCACCCTCCCCCACCCCAGGATCAAGCCTGCAATGGGAATCTAACCAGCAACCCTTCAGTGCACGGGATGACACCCAACCAACTGAGCCACACCTACCAGGGCAAGAAGCGCACTGAACTTTTTCATTGGATAAGATGTAGAAGGTTGGAGCTTAGAGCTAACAGGGCAGGGAGACCCCAGATGACATCTGAATTTCATACGTATTCATTCCTGGCTTTGATTCTCAGCTCTGCCTTTTACTAGCTGTGTACCCTTGGAAAAGGGTTGATACGTTATTGCTTTGTGCTTAAGTTTTCTCATCCATTAAATGGAAATATATTTTTCAATGGGTTGTCTTAATAATGAAATAAATTAACACATGTGAAGATATTAAAAAATCATGTAGTGAGCACTGGATAAATGCCATAACCTATACTCATGCAAACATATAGGATAGATTTGGGTTTGCTTTTTGTATATATGCTTAAAACTTAATTACAAAGCAATTATACATGTAAAACTCATTCTAAGAAATAAAAATTGATTTAAGTATTCCTTCTTTATAACACCTAATAAGGACCAGAATTTTATCAAGTCCTGATATATTTTCATATCCTCATACATTCGAGAAAGAAAAACGTAGTGCTGTTTCTAAGGCAACGGTGTAACTATATACTCATTAGATATAATTGTTAAAGTTTTTGGGTCTTTTCTACATGAAATGGAAAAGTGGCTTACTATGTAGAGGTGAGCTTCAGTGGTTACTAAATTCTATACTGTGTAAAATACCAAAATGCAGGGATGATGTTATGTTGATAATGCAATTACTGTGCGTTTTGATTGCTTCCTTTTAAAATCTTTAGGCCACTTACTGCTGAGCACTTTTGATAGACATTTATGTTCCTGAGAATTATGTACCATATTGATTATAATATCTAGAAATTTAGTTACGAAAAACACTATAATTCAAATCTGCATAATCATCTAGAAAAATATTTTTCCTAAGTAATTGCTTTATTTTACAGAATTGTTTGCTTTTAATCATTGTGTATGTGTGTGTATGAAGGGTGGGAGTTAACTTGAAGAACTTATTTTTAGTAGTAATTTCTTTTATAGTTGGGAGGGGCCTTTTTAAATAAAATACACTTGACCCTTGAACATTGTGGTAAGGGGCACTGACCCCTGCATAGTCAAAAATTCACATATAACTTTTGACTACCCAAACACTTAACTTCTAATAGCCTACTGTTGACTAGAACCCTTACTGATAGTATAAACAGAAAATTAACATATATTTTGTATATTATAGGTATTATATAGCGTATTCTTTGAATAAAATAAATTAGAGAACAGAAGGTGTTATTAAGAAAATCATAAACATGAGAAAATACGTTTACTGTATTTGTTGAAAAAAATCCGAATGTAAGTGGACCCAGTTCAATCCTGTTGTTCAAGGGTCAGCTCTATTCCGTTTTACTTCCACTCAAGCTAGAAACAAATGTAGGAGGTAAGGGGAATGTTGTGGTGGCAGCACTTAGATTGAGGAGCTCACGGAAAAGCATGACCTTGCCCAAGACACTCATCAGTCCCAAAGACCCTCATCAGTCCCAAGATTTGCAGTTCCACCTCTGGGTACTGTTCCAGCCTAGTCATTCTCATGATGTCCCATGATGACATGATGCCCCATGTTTGCATTTTGAACAATTTATTGTTATTACTTCCTTCATTTTCTGTCTTAATACAAAGAAAGCTCTGTAAGAGCCAGGACTGTACCTGCTTGCTATCCCCCCAGAATCTGGCACATTTATAAGGTTAATAAGTATTTCTTGACTGAGTTGATTCACTTATAAGTTACTTTGCAAGTTGGTGATTATTGTATTCAAGAGACACATTTCACATGCATTAGTACTTATTACTCTTGCTAGGAATGAAATTTCATAAAATCTGTGAGAAGGCAGCCTGGCAGCATGTATCAAGGACTTGCAAATGTGTGGAGGAATCCTCTCTCTATATATAAAAGCCTAATATGCAAAGTGTCCCCTCAGGAGTTCGACCAACCAGGAGTTCGATCGCTCGCTATGACGTGCATTGACCACCAGGGGGTGGTGCGGAATGAAGGAAGGCCTGGCCAGCAGCTGGGGAAGGGAGGCCCCAGCCGGCAGCCGCTACCCATGCATGAATTTCATGCACTGGGCCTCTAGTATATAATAAAACCCTAATATGCAAATCGACTGAACGGCAGAACAACCGGTTGCTATGGCGTGCACTGACCACGGGGCAGACGCTCAATGCAGGAGCTGCCCCCTGGTGGTCAGTGCGCTCCCACAGGGCGAGTGCCACTCAGCCAGAAGCCGGGCTCACGGCTGGCAAGTGCAGCAGCAGTGGCAGGAGCCTCTCCCACCTCCACTGCAGGCAGACGGTAAGGAGTGAGGGGTCCCGGACTGCGAGAGGAATGTCCGCCACCTGGGGGGATTGAGCCTAAGCTGGCAGGCGGACATCCCCCAGGGGTCCCAGACTGCGAGAGGGCACAGGCCAGACTGAGATACTCCCCAAGTGCACAAATTTCGTGCACTGGGCCTCTATTATATTATAAAGAAACAGCCATGAATCTGGGTAAAAACAAATCTATGAGGATGTTTATTGCAGGATGTTCAATACAAAAATGTTCAAAACAAACTAAATATCCAATAATAGGTGATGATTTAGATAAATATGCTACATTCCTATGGATATAATGCCATTCAGCCCCTGAAAAGCATGGCATAGAAGAATATTTAATGATAGGAAATGTTCATTGATATTTAAAAAATTTCAAAAGTTTTATAAGATAAGATGTTTATATGATATTCAATTGTATTTTAAAAAATTATACATTTGCTTAGAAAAAAAATATACCACAGTAATTATCTCTAAGTGATTCCCTGGTGATTTTATATTCTTTTTTTGTGCCTTTCTCAGTTTTTGAAAATTTGTAAAGCATTTAATGTCTTTGTAAAGAGATGGCTCATCAGTTAAGAGTAGCAGCCACAAAGGAATTTGTATGCTGGGATTAATAGAGTTCAAATAGCTGGAAAGGTTCAGAGAGAGATCCCAGGATCCTGGGCAGCAAGATTGGTAGGCAAGCCTTTGTCGTTGCCTTGGCATGGAATCTTCTAAAAGTATCAAGCCCAATGAAGAAGGTTCTAGAAAACAGAATCCTGGAGGCCTTGTAAGCTCTGCCAAGGGGAAGGTCTCCTGTCTGCCTGGGTGGGTTTTTCAGCATGGGACTCAATGCATTTTAGTCATGTATCCCATTGGTTCTTGGTATGTGTTTATGGATTTTTTTTTCTGAACATGGTTCTTTGTTTCTGCAGTAATATTTTGAAAGACAGTGGGTGGGGTGGGAAGAGATGGGCTTTTGAGCTGGGCAGAATTCAACAGACATGAGCTTGATCCCTGCTCTATCACTTGCAAGCTCTGTGACCTTGGACAAATTCTGCTTCCATGCTCTGAGCCAGTCTTGTTAAATGAGGCTAATAACAATCACCTTGCAGGGTCTTAAGATAAATGTAGCGTCTCCAGCTTAATGCCTTTTACAGTAACATAATAGCTAATAAATGTTAGCTCTTGTTCTTAAGATGGCCTGTTCTCATTGTTCTTGATTATGCAAGCACGATGTATCTTATAATTACAAAATCATATGCGTATGTTGGTGTCTTGTTTTGTTTATCGTCTTTGTAAATTTTTGACTTAAGTAAAGAAAAGCTAGGTCAGAATCTTCACCAGGAAAGCAAGCTGCTTTGTGAGTTCAGTATTGTGGTGGCGCTTCTGTTTCATTGTGACATCCACCAGTCACCTACGCTCGCTTTATTGGGACAAAACAGTCTTTGAGGAATGTGAGCACATCACTCAGCCTCGTTACAGAAAACTGGCAGGCACCTGGATGTGCCCAGGGGGACTGTGATTTCACTTCTCACTCCATAAGCAACATCCTTCTGTTGTGAATTAAATCTTCACAGTCAAAATCTGTGTCTGCATGTGCTTGTTTATTTGGGAAAGAAATGTTATTCAGAGGCATTCTATTTGTAATAGTTGTGGAGCAATATGATATTAAGTGAGCTCAATATTGGTCTAGTGCTGTTTCTACATTAAGATTCCTCACAAGCACTTGTTTTTCTTTCTGGCCTTCCTCATTTAACATTAGACCAGCAGAAAAGTTATATTTTATACATATGTATAAGTATGATGTTTTACATGTGTTTGTAACATATGTGAGTACTGTATGTATTCTATTATCCCATATGTGAGTTGATGTGTGTATCTGAGGGCATGCATGTGAGTGAACTGGTTTCTATTTACACGAGGAGGTTTCTTTTTTCCTGCTCTTACCCACCCCTACTTTATTCAAGAGGGTAAATGCTGTCTTCTTATCTCACGTCCCAAGCTGAGCTCAGCATCTGGAGAAGCTTAAGGTCCCACTGTATCAAATTATCCTGCTCGCACTGTTGTTTATTGCAGTCCATTTTGTCCTGTCATTCCAGTGACAGACGTCAAAGCTTTCCTCTCCGCCGCCTTCAGCTTTCAGCATCTGCAGGGATCTGATATGCTGTTCCTGCTTTCCTCAGGGGCTCAGCTCAGAGGATGGCGATGAAGGCTATGAGCCAGATAACTGCAGGCACCAGAGAACTTCTCCCCTAAAGCCTGGGCTGGGTTTGTGCCCCACCATTTCCCTTCCTGGACCACTGCCGTGCACTGTCGTATGGATATGTTAGTTGCTTACATGTTTCCATTTCTCTTCTTTTGAGACATGAATAACTACACGCAAATCATGTATGTTAGCATTCCTAGAAGTGTTGACAGGTTAGGTCTGGGAACTTAGTGTGAATTTCATCACTAACTACAAGTATGTGGCCTATAATCTGAGTGATTTAATTTAGATAAGTAGAAATATTGTATCCTTTAAAACTCAGTCCAGAATAACTAAACATGCACATGAATTTCCCATTTAATTTCTTAAATCTTCAACTTTTAACCTTTACACCTGTGTATCTAATTATGTATTTTAGTTTTAGATAATTATAGTCATGTATATATAATTACATATGATTTGTCTTTCCAGGGAAAAGGTCAACAGGGCAAAACGTGGTTTCATTTCTGGGATAGAATGCCGCTTCTCTTTTTCAGTGTATAAGAGAGTATCTGCTAATAGTGAAACACCCCACTGATTACAGACTAGGAAATCCTTGTGTTTCTATTTCGAATCAACTCTGGCCCCTCTGCTCTTGCCTACTGTATAGCCATCACCTTCTCACTGGCTCCTAAGCATTCATTGTTGTTTCCCTCTGAGATATGTTTGCCAAAGGGCAACTAGAATGGTCTTTATGCCAACAACTATAATTATATCATTTCTCTTCTTAAAACTCCTCAATGGCTTTCCATTCTTTTGGGGAAACGGCAAAACCCTTCCTTGTGTGAGGCTGACTCCCACACTCCCTCTTGCTCTTTCTGCTCCAGGTACACCTGGCCTTATTCTGTTCCCTCACACCCTCTCTACCCCGTTAGCTCCTGGTCACTTTGCAGATCTCACCCCCAGAGCTTTTCAGAGAACCTTTTCCAGGCTTCTCTGACTAGGCCAAATCAGCACATGCACACTCCCATAGCAGCAGGTGACATTCCTTTAACACACATCGAAATTACCAGTTTACATTTGTGTGACCACTTGATCATGGTTCATCTCCCTCATTAGACTAGTTTCATCAGGACAGGGACCATATCTGGTTCTACTCACCATGACATCAGCAGAGCCCAGCCCAGTGCATATCTGTAATATATTCCATTTTATGAAAGCATGTCCTCAGCAGTTTATACAGTCCTCACAGATATTCACTCTTAGCAGTGACACCTAGTTCTCTTTATTACGCTCTGTGAAGATCTTACCTTTGTGCATTTGTTTTGTGGTCTTCAGTGTAGACCCCTGCTACAGGCAGGGTTTGGGATTCAAAACCTTCCCTCTGGTTCCACCAGCTGTGGTTGGGTGTGAGGATATGTAAGAGACAAAAGGGGAAGATTATTGACTCCCTGGCTACCCTTGAAAAAGATCTTTGCAATAAGCCTGATTATTTTAAATAACACATATTTCCATAACAAAAGATGTAAAAAAAAATACACAAAAACAAAACAAAAAAAACACAAAACGTGGCACCAGATGTATTTAGGATTTGTGATTTGGGATCACCTTTTGCTTTTGTCCACTTGTGATAGTTCTCTAAGGAAGCACCTTGCTGATTTGGGCAGTGTGTGTAGCATATTCATGGTCTGTCAATACTTGTGCAATCCACTTTAAACCACATCTACCCAGTATGAAAGTTTCAGAGAAAGATCAATAGGAATTTTTTGGCTTTGAAATTGCGTTTGACACAGACAACAGTGTGGTGATAGCCAGAGGGAAAGGGGATGGGTGGAGGTGGGCAACGGGGGGATACATGGGGACACAAAGAGACTTTGCTTTGGGCTATGGGCACACAGTGCAGTATGCAGATGGTGTTTTGTTGAGTTGTACACTTGAAACCTGGATGGAGTAGTTGTCACTCCAATAAATTCAATTTTAAAGAAAAGAAATGGCATCTGAGTTTCCTACCTTTTTATTTTCATTCTATCTTTTGTCTTTTGATGGAAAAAGTGATTTTTATTTACTATAATTTTAGAACACATTTTTACTTTAAAAGTGGCCAACTCAGTCAAGAAACTAGCTACTGAAAAATTATAAAATGCATATTAAAAAAATAAGAGTTGATCATAACACAGGAAGCCCTTTTTGTTTGCTGGGGGTGCAGTGAAGGTAGAGTCAAGGTGTAGGGGAAAATGATCTCCTGGTGATGCCAGGCTGACCTTGCATGTCAGTCCAGATTAAGTACCCTGCTCCTCTGAGGTACAGACATTATGGCAGCCTTATATTGTACTAGTGGCCCGTTGCACAGATTCATGCACATTGAAAGAAAGTTAATTAGAAGAAATATTTTAATATTGTTATTCGCCCTTTCTCTATAATAGAAGTATCAGAGATGAAAGAAAATTGGCAAAATGTATATGAAAATAATATATAAATTGATTGATAAATAAAAAATAACAACAAAGACATGATATAAAAACAACAAAAACATGATATAAAAAACAACATTAATAAAAACAATGACTGATAAATTGATTAAACTTATACTACTATCTCTCTGTATTCTACATTAATAGTAAAAACACTTTCAGAGTGCTTGACTAATTTCCCTTGTGATGAAGTATTTACAACTTTAATTTCAATGTCACATGCTCTTCAATCTCGAGAGAAAGCAACATATAACTGACCATGTGTGAAAACAGGTTCAGGTAGGAATATTCCTACTCTGTCTAAAGTTTGTCCTTGCGATTTATTAATAGTCATCGCAGAGCTTCAGAGGTACGTTGTGCCAATAGTTGGTCTTGAGACATATCCTGTCGAGGACTCTGCTTTCTTTCAGCTTCAGAATGTCATCGAAAACAACCAAATTCAGCCCTAACCAGTTGGGCTCAGTAGATAGAACATCAGCCTGCAGACTGAAGGGTCCCAGCTTCAATTCTGGCCAAGGGTACATGCCTGGGTTGTGGGCTTGGTCCCCAGTAGGAGGCGTGCAGGAGGCAGCCAATCAATGATTCTCTCTCATTATTGATGTTTCTATTTCTCTCTCCCTCTTCCTTCCTATCTGAAATCAATAAAGAAATATATTTTTTTAAAAAAAGAACAATCAAATTCACGATCAACAATGACAGATTGAAACGTGTGCGATAGGCGCCAGCAAGTGCTTTACATGTATCGCGCATGCGCGAGTCAACATTTATTTTTAAATTGCCAGTGCAAGTCATATGTACTGGCCGGTCAGTCAGTCAGACAGTCGGTCACTTAGCCTTTTATATATATAGATGGGCCCCTCCTCCTTGTGTGCTTGACAAGGGAACATTTTTTGCTTCCCCTCCAAAGATACTATTTACGATTAACATTATCAGAATAAAAATAATGTTACTTGCTATTTTTTTTCTAAACAGCAGCAGATAAGCAAAGACCATTTTCTAAGTAACAGTGACTCCATGCTTCATTAAAAGATTATTTATGTTCCGTAGAAACAGTATTGGAATGGTAATTTCAACAAGCAAGTTGTGTCTCTTTCCGATCAGTGTAAGAGATAAACTGTTAGCAATAATAAAGAGATGCCCACTGAACTGAGAATATAATGTTTACGATAAAGAACTTTTTGGTGGTTTTAATCACTTTTAGCCTCCCGAGAGAATTTATCCATTGAATGCATTTATAGGCGTGATCTATGTTTCAGATTTATAATGTTTCTGAATCTATGTTTTTAAGTGTACACATAAAAATGAAATTTAGAGGAAAGAGCCTCAAAAATCACTCTTCTGTAAAGCTACCATGTAGGCTCTGCCTCTGCATTGCTTCCTTTATGGGCTTGGAGTAATTAAGCAGACATAATATAACACATAGAGGAATTTATTAGGCTTCTATTAAGGCTTGATAATTTGAGTTTCAGATTTTAAATCTCAAAGGGCTCATAACTGTTGACATTTTCTACTAAAAGCTACATTTGGAAAGAAGTTAAACTACGGCGCTAAGGAAAGGCATGTTTGGATGGAGAGTACGAAGTGCCATTTTCATTAATTCAGCACTTGCATGCTAGGATCTATCGTGCCTGTCACGAGGCTTTTAATGAGCAATGCAGACACTGCTTCTATGAGTTTATTTGTACTAATATTTTCTTGAAACAGTGTTAATTGCAGGAAGTAGAAGTTTGAGATTGAGATATGCCTGGGTAGGAAGGGAGAGATTGGTTTCAAACTCCAAAAACGTAAGTGACCAATTTGCCAGATCAAATTAAATCTTAGAAAGGTTTTCAATGTGATTATTGACTCAGGAAACATATTACGACAGTTCCAGGGCTCAGTGGTGGGCTCTGGATGGTTTGTAACATTGGACAGCTGCCTTCTGGTCAAACAGGGCATCCTTTCCATTTTAACCTTTGTTTTTAAAATTCTGCCTGAAATGTATTAGTGAGTACAGTATCTTGGATTCTTTAGAATCTTTTTTGTGTGAATATTAACTTGTTTGGTAATTCTATTTATGGATACTATAAGGTATTGAACTTTACTGACAACACAAAATTCCTTGACATGTTGCCTTTAAAAATATCCCTGATTATGAGCTTTAATTTACTGCTTTCTCCCAAAGTCTAGGAATATCCAATAGTATTTCCTGGTGGTGTGGTTGTCAGGACAACAGATAGGCTACACCTCCATCTTCTCTCCACATTGACTCCTATTTCTCCATAAAGCTTCATCTCGTTGGGGTCATAAAAATGAGCATTTCCCCAACAGAAGCAATGTTTTTAAGTTTAAGAGACCCTAGTACTGAAAGCTGTGCCTTTGATGGAAAAAGGGTTCATGGGGCCCAACACTGTGAGGCTCATTCCACAATTTGCTGAGGCGCAGGGTTTGAGTTGGATGGATTCCAGTGAATGGAGATTTTGCCCCAATGTTGAAAATAAAAACAAAAATCACCTGGTGCAGGCAGGCTTAGCATCAAATTTGTAGTTTCTCTGCCTCTTGTTTGCTCTTAAGGACCTGGACTAAGGCTGAGCTGATATCTCATTTACTAGCATCACACCTGAACCCATGTGTTCTAATCCGCCCGGGCGTATTTACCTCACACACAGAACGCTGTCAGGATGTAACCTCACAGCACTCAGAATTTGGCTTTAAAGTCATGCCTGTTGTATGAAGTACCAAATGGTCTTTTCACCTCCCCGACTCTGCTCAGGGCTGCCATGGGAAAAGGTTGCTTCTCCTGAGACAGATGAGATAAGCGGTGGTTTTGGGACTCTAGGTGCGTCAGCCCCTTCCTGGGGGTTGGTTAATACCCTGCTCTACTTGATACCTCTCAGTGATGCAGAGGCCTGGTGTTGATCACTGGTCTCATAAGCTGGGTCCTAGCCTCTTAGGCTTCACAATAATGCAAAAACAGATATCAATTGGGGCCACAGAGAGAATCTCCATAGTTGGGGGATGGAGTAGCTTTACTATCTTCAGTTCAATTGCTGCTTCTCCCCCTTTGTTTGTGTGTCTCTTTTCTACCCTTGTCATTTCCATTCTCTTTCAAGGGCTCTCTAACCAGTTAGCCAAAATCCTTATTCCGTGGATGTGGCGAGCTGGCATGGCCATGGCATACTCAGCCCCAGGGCGCCTTATGTGCCACGCCAGCTCAGCCAGGTTCAGTGACCCTGAGAGGGGGCGGTGAAGGATGGAGAAAAGACAGACAAGAGAAGAAAGCTAGGTCTGGGTGGGATGCTGCTCCCGGATGGAGAGAGAGCGCCACGGACTACAAGCCGTGTCTTTATTTTATAGACAGATTCCACGAGGCAAAGTAAGGGTGTGGTCAAGCTGTTTACAACATTCTCGTGGGTTTCGATCCTACTCAATTACATGCACCTGAACTCTGTCAAGCCCACATCACTCAGGCACGTGGGACCACGTGTTGGGACCATAGGTTCAAGCTTACAACTATGGCTTTTGGCTATAATTGGGCTGGGAGGGTTCTGCCCTCCAAGCTGGGACTTGCACATGGCCATGAGAGGACTGTGCCCTCTCATTAGTCCGAGGCTTGAACCTGTCCAAACACTGTAGCCGCTCTCCACATGTGGAGGCTCCTAAACCACAGACATTTGGAGGAAAATCAGAAAAGGGTATATGGAATTGAGTTCTAAGCAAATCTTATCTAAACTTTGTAGTCTTAAAATAATGCTATCATTTAAAAAAATCTTTTATATATATAATTTCAGAGAGGAAGGGAAAGGGAGAGAGAGATAGAAACATCAATGATGAGAGAGAATCATCGATTGGCTGCTTCCTGAACACCATCTACTGGGGATCGAACTCACAATCCAGACATGTACCCTTGACCGGAATCAAACCAGGGACCCTTCAGTCCATAGGCTGACGCTTTATCCACTGAGCCAAACTGGCTAGGGCTAATGCTGTCATTTTAATTATTAATTGGGCTCCCTGCCCCCAGTCTTGCCCCTGAAGCTCTGTGTAAATTATATCCCAGAATGATCTATCCCAGTGGGCCCAACAATTGGACTATTACATGCCAGCTGGACCAGGATGACGTTTTCAGCAATCTGGCCTAAAAATAAGGGCAATACAATACAGTAAGTTTAAATTTGCTATATAAAAGATTCTTTTTTAATATCCTTTCCTATTATAAAGTGACTGTGATCATACATACTAAAATTTCAAAGCAGTATGCCCCTACTTGTAAAATAATAAGTGTTAATCTTATACACAAACTGGGTATTTTAAAAGAAAAAAACAGCTTTACCTTGCCTCCACCACCACCCCCATTTTACTAGTGTTCAGAATCCAAAAGACTAGGAACCATGATCTCACCAGAACACAGCTGTAACCACATCTTACCCTCAGCAGCACCCACCATCAGCTACTAACACAGCTCCAGAGCCTTCACTGTAACACACAAAGGCCAGGAGCTGGCCCCTGTCTACTTTCCATCATCATCTCCTACCATCCCCTATCCCAGAGCTAAACTGGTTTGATGGCATTCATTTCTAAAAGTACTAGCCAGGTAAAAATCTATCCATGATGGTATAGTATAAACCCAGAAGTTTATATTCATAAATATGGAGCCAAAAAATCCTCAGCATCTAAGATGAAATCACAATGCCCTGTCCTCTTTCAGGCTTTTTTCTGCTTGAACCAGCCCCCCACCTTATAAACCTGATTAACTTGTGCTCATCCCTGAAATGTGTGCGCATCCCCCAGCCCCCCTGTCAGTGTGCCCGTCTCTGCCCTGTCTCCGGGCTTGCTGCTCTCATCAGCATCATAAGCACATTGTGTTGGAGAGAATCTCTCTCCTCGGTCTGTTGCATTGCTGACCTAGAAAGTGCCACCAGGTAAGGCATCTGGCTTATTCATCCTCAGGACCTTAGCACACACTGAAGACGGAACTGAAAGGAAAGGCGTGGACAGCTCCCCTGGGGTTAATCAGGGTGGAAGCTATGACTTTCTCTCTCCTCCTCCCCAAGCATCTCTTCAGAGGAACAGACCTCCTTCCTGACTAAAATCTCATTACAAAGTAGCTGACCGCAGCTTTGGCCGCAGCAAGGATAACCTCATGTTCCCTTCCTTCCACTTTGTTCCATGAGGAGGCCCGCACTGTCCAGTGCCTAGTGCAGATCTACCTGACACTGTTGTTGGGAGTTGGCCCTATAATTGAATTAGGAAAAAGGAGTCCAAATGTGGGCGTACAGATGTATGAGAGATGTGTGTTCAGAAAACTTCGTGTACTTCTTCAGTGTGGCCCCAAGGCGGTATCACATAGCAGAGTAAAAAGAGGTGAGACATGTGCAAGCAGATGGGATTCGGACTTTATCCCGCGGGTGGCAGAGGACCCATTAAAAGGTGTCAGGCAAGTAGATTTGTACTTTGTAAAGAATAGCCTCCTACCAGTGTCCAGGCTGAAAAAGGGAAAGGTAGGGAGAGACTGAGGACAACATAGACACTAGAGCATGCCAGGCAAGAAATGAAGTGGGCCTTCGGGAGTGGCAGGGAGGGGATACTACCTGCAGACTTGTTAAGGCTGATTGCTTTAATACCATTTTGATAGGCCAGGTCCTTTGGGACACTAGTCGTCAACCCAATCAAACATTAACACAGGCATGTCATGCTCCTCTCAGATTTAGATGCAGGTGCACCTCAGAGATATTGCAGGTTCGGTTTCAGGGGCTGTGATAAAGTGAGTTGTAATCTTTTTGCTGGTGGAGGTGCTTGCTTTCCGTTTGTAAAAAACGCAGCACTTGTGGGGTGCAGTAAAGCAAAGTGCAATAAAATGAGGTATGCCTGTATTGAAAGTCTTTATGGACAAAGGCTTAGCTTTTATTAGATTAATCAAAGAGAGAAAAATTGGAAATTTTTATTGAAAGGGAAAATTTTAGACCTTCTGCAAGCTATTTGGAACTTGGATTTTTTCAACTGGGAGGAGCTACTAAATACATGGTACCCCACTTTGCCTTGGGCACTGCTCCTGAACATCGGGTTATAACTCCGTCAGTGCCTGTGCAGTAGGAGGGTGGGTGTGAAAGTGGGAAACAGGAAGCCCAAACTGCTGGGAGACTTGCAGTCGCTTCAGCTCCGGGAGCCTCGGTTTCTTGTCTGTGCTCCGGAGATAATACTTCCGATAGTTGTCGTGAGGAACACATGCGAACGTAGGTGAGAGTGACGTGAAATCAGAAGAGCAGCGTAGGCGCCATGGCTGCACAAGCTGCGTGTCTAACATGGGCTATGTTAAGCTTTCTGTTTACCCTCTAATGCTTTTGAATTTGGACTTCGTTTTGTGGTGTTTTTAAGCCAGGTAAGAAGGAGTTTGAGAAGCCATGCTGTTAAATTTTAATTTTCGGCTTGCTTTTCTAAAATGTTTCTGCCAAATGCACTGTCAAAGTGGACAGTTGATTGACTTAATGACTTTTAATGACAGTTCCTCCAAAAGTAACCATGACTGATTCATATGAACCATGGAAGGGCTAGATAATAAATACCAGGAAATATTTAATTACCTTAGAAACAAAGACAACAACTAGCTGACAATAGACATGAGGACCTTTTCTAGCAATAGCTACTCAACTTTATCATTTTGTCTGTGTCACCAGGATTATTTAAGAACTTTTGGCCTCATTGTGGTCAACAATATACACTCTGAACTATCAACAAAACAAAAGACAACAAGTGAACGGAAAAAGGTATTTATAAATGATACATCTGATAAGGGATTAATACCCATAATACATAAGGAACTCATGAAACTTAACACCAAAAGAAATATAATCCAATAAAAAATGAGCAGAGGACCTAAAGAGACTTTTCTCCAAAGAGGACACACAAAAAAAGATGGCCAAGAGACATATGAAAAGATGCTCATCATGACTAATCATCAAGGAAATGCAAATCAAAAGCACAATGAGATATCACTTCACACCTGTCAGAATGGCTATCATTAATAAATCAACAAATTACAAGTGTTGGCAAGGATGTAGAGAAAAGGGAACCCAAGCACATTGTTGGTGGGGTTGTAAATTAGTTCAGCCATTATGGAAAACAGAATGGAGATTTCCTCAAAAATTTAAAAATAAAACTTCTATGTGATCCAGCAATTAATTCCACCTCTGGGTATTTATTGGGAGGAAAAGAACACTAATTCTAAAACATATATGCACTCCTATGTTCATCACAGCACTACTAGTAATAACTAAGATATGGAAGCAACCTAAATGTCCATCAATAGATAAATGGATAAAGAAGATGTGGCACATATATACAATGGATTATTATTCAGCAATAGAAAGGAATGACATTCTGCCATTTGCAACAACATGGATGACCTAGAAGGTATTATGCTGAGTGAAATAAGAGAAAGACAAATACCGTATGATTTCGCCTATATGTGGAATCTAAAATATATGTAAAACAAAATAGAAACAGACCCATAGACATAGAGAACTAGCTAATAGTTGCCAAGGGAAGGGTGGAAATAAAAATAAATTCTGTGACCTTCCTTTGACACAATGAGAATACCCACTCTCAGGTGACTACTGCAAAGCTTGTAAATTAATTAAGTGACCAAAATTCTAAGTATGTTACACATGATGGCAACTTGACAGCACCTTGTCTAACATATTCTTCATTGCCATTGAAGTGAATTAGGATTGTCATAGATCCCATTTTATGTAATTGAATAAAATGTGTTTACCATGAGGCTTCATAAGCATTTCTCAAGGAGACACAAGGGCCTGCACGCTGATGTCAGAATATATGTCTGAGCTTCTGAGGCCTTCATTCATTTCATTCTACAGATGTCTTTAGAAACCCTTGAAACTGTTGCCTGCTGATAGACTCTAGACACGCATACCCAAGAAAGTAGACTAGATTTCAAATGGCAGCAGAGTTGGCAGAGCATCCTTGTTTGACAGCAAGCCTGAAAGATGATGAGGTTCTGTTCCAGGGTGTGTTGGGGGATCCTGTATGTGGCCAAAGATTGCAGTTGACTCCAAGGGGCATACTGACTAGTGACTTGAGTACAGAAGCAGAAAGTGAAGTCCACGAATCAGTGTATCCCTTGGAAAGGCGATAGACAACTTCCATCATCGATGAACTCAGCTTTCTATTCCTGGCGAGAACCAGATTCCAGGCAGGTCACATCTGGGCGCTCGAGCTGCTCCATCAGTGTGGGCAGAGCATTAGAGATTAAAGCAGTGGTTCTCAACCTTGGCTGCACATTAGAATCACCTGGGAATCTTTTTAAAATCCTGATTTTGGCCTCATAGAAGCAGGTTTTAGGGGGAGGGTAATTGACACTGACCTTTCTTATCTTCTCTCCTGCAGCTGTCCTGCCTGTTAGCTGTGGCATACGTGAGCGGTGTGGCCCTGGCTGTGGCGTCGGTGGCTGTAATACACCAGTCTTTGGGGCTGTCCTGCAGCCTGCCACCTGGCCCCCCGGACCTTGGACTGGCTTCCAGGTGCCTCTTGGAACCCTGCATACCTTCTCCTGTGCCACAGTGCCTGCCATCTCCTGCTAATGTCTCCAGCTTCCTGGAAGGCGACGTAGGGCTGCGTTCACTCTGGGGCAGTCTTCTGGCCTCACTGACCCCCCCACCATTGCCTCCCCCAGACCCTCCTGCCCCTCCTACTCTTCTCCATAACTGTCCCTTTTGCCAGAAGCTCCAGAAAGACTCACCAACCTGTCATGCCTGCCACCGTCCCAACCATACGGGGCCCCCAAGCCCCTGGTACCACTCCCATGGCCTGGCTCCACCCTGGCCCTGGAGCCCAATGCCTTCTCTGCTCCCACAGCCCCAGCAGTGTTCCATTTTCAGCATCATGGAGCTGGCCCGCCTCAAGTCTTTCATTTTCCCAGGCTAGGTAGGGTTCTGAGGAATGCATGAAGAGGACTTGGGAGTCCCTGAGAACCTGAGGAGCAATGCTTGATTTAGATCCTCTCTACCTCTCTGGGTCCTTGGCTGGTCCCTTGTTATTCTGGGTGAGGGAGCTTAAGGGGTTATGGGGCTAAAGGACTGAAGGTCTCTCGCTCTCCTAGACCTCAGTAGCTGGCTGCTTGGCCAGGGCAGTGATGGCACCAGGGAAAGCTTCAACCAGGGGGAAGGCACAGGTGAATAGAGGAGAAGCCCTTGTCTCTTCATCCCCTCTAGGCTCTGTTAGACTTTAGCTGTTTAGTTCCCTGGGACAGAAGGGAAAAAGTGGGAGATGGGAAATGTGGGCGATGGAGGGAGGAAATGTTGGCCAGGTCTGTGTGATGTCTCTGAGGCAAGAGAGCCAGGGATTGATAGGGCCAAGGTGGGAGCTCTGAGGGAAGGCAGGGTGAGGTGGGGAGCCCAATCCGCACCTGCCCCTGGAATGTAGTCTAAAGGAGTCTGGGACTCCTGGGACCTTCGACCTTGCCCTTTTGTCTTCCAACCTTATCATTTAGTACCCTACTCCTGGGCTTCCCTCTCTTCTGGTTCCTCTCCTGGGTGTTCTCTTCACAGGCCTCTCTGGCCGCCGCTTTGTATCTGGGTTTTTCACGCTTTAATCTTTTTAAAATCCTGATTTCTTGGCCTCATACTCCGGAAATTCTGTTTCTTTGTTATGGGGTGGGGCCACAACGTTAATAACAAAGAAACAGAATTTCCAGAGGATGAGGCCCAGAAATCAGGATTTTAAAAGATTCCCAGGTGATTCTAATGTACAGCCAAGGTTGAGAACCACTGGATTAAAGCAACATGGGATCTTCGTCAGGGTCCTAAAACATCAACCAGCCTGGAAAAACAACTCATTTGAGCGGGTGCTCTGCAGGTAACATGGAAGCTACAGAGATTCATTTTGATTCACTACTGGGAAGAACATTTGATACTTAACTGACATAGCTACACATGAGGAAAAATTTTCATCTGTAATTGGATATATCCTTGGACTCAGAGCTATTGTCTTACAAATCAGAAAGTAATATTTCACAATTGGGAGGAATTGATAGGGGTGATTGCAAAATAAAAAGCATTCAATCTATTTTCAAGGGCTAAAGGAAATATTCTGAAAATCAATTCAAAAAGCTATAAAAACAATTTTTAATGTACCCATAGCCCAGGTTAATAACAGGCTTTTAACAGTTTTATTTTAGGTAATATGTTTATCTCCAAACCAATGGCACTTCAATATTTTTCTGTAATTCTCTATCTTGCTTATTATTCCCTCTCTCTTTTTCATACACCTCTTTCTCCTCGATCTTTATAAATATCCTCTTGCACCAAAACATAAATATGCAAGTGTATTATTTTCTGCCCACGCCAGGAGCTGATTTAATGTTGATAAGCCTCTTGTGTTACAAGACAAAGTTCGCAGGCAGTGAAGACATGAGCATTCATGCACTGGGACGAAGTTATTTTTTTAGAGAAAGTAGCAGGAAAATCTTATTCAGATGAAAGGAATACGGAAGAAGCAAAATAAGATGGTCTACCAGTTGGACATTAAAAAACACAGCATATTTTAGAAAGTCCACCTCACAACAGTAACAGAGCTAAGCAGATATTACAAATGCTGTGCACCTGTGTCCCCACCGAAAACCTGTGTAATTTAAAAGTGATATTTACTGACCAGTGTAACCCTCAGTGGATTTGTCAGTTTTCTGACAGGATGAAGAAAAATGATAGAAAAGCCATCAAATTTTTGATGAATGTAGATGAATTCATGCCTACCAGTGAGACAAGCGAAGTAATAGTGAAGACAGTAATGATCCGTGGCATATGAAGTGAAGTTTAGTGTGTGCTGTCTTCAGCTCAGTCTGATAACATGCCTAAAGCATGCCACCCAACATGATCACCTGGACCATATTTTACTGTATCAGAAGATGGAGTGGTTAACTGGGAAAGTCATGTAACATCATGAAATAATGGAGTTTAAGGGGAAATTAGTCATTTTATTTCATATGTATGATCTACCTAATGATTTTTTTAAGGTTTTCTTTCTTTATAAAATTTGGAATAAAAAATCTGACACTGTTTCTAAAAATGTTATTGGTGCAATGAACGTTTCTCACTGCTCTTTTCATATGGAAGGTAGGGAAAACTTCATGCCATTTCCAGAGGCTGAGAAAGATAGTAGCCTAACCTCCCAAAACATTACATTGCTGGACGGCACCACTTAGTTGTAGAGTGCTAGTAAAGTGCTAGTCTGTTTACAGCTCTGTCATTGATCGTCAGTATTTGTAAGTTACCTTAATACTAAACAGAAAGCTGAAACAGTGTTATAAGCAGAAATTACAATGTGGAGAGCAGTGGTTCTGAGGAGCCTTTCAATTACCCACCTTTATTAGTAAGATTTTTAAAATATCTTCTACATGATTGTTTTTAAAATGCTCATTTTAGGATATCTGAGAAAAAAGATATATTACTTTATAAAATACATAAAAGATA
>NW_005361913.1:3811319-3811874 GCF_000412655.1 Myotis brandtii | reverse complement strand
TACGCTTCCCATTGGCTAATCAGGACGATATGCAAATTAACTGCCAACCAAGATGGCGGTTAACTGCCAACAAAGATGGCGGCTAATTTGCATACTGCAGGCAGGGTGGGACAGCGCCATTCCGCCTGCCCCGCTGCCATCCGGGCCTGCTATCTGTGACCCGGGCAGCAGGCGGCCCATATGGGACCCAACCCAGGGCTGGCGGGCAGGACCACAGCGATCCGCCACCGGCCACGCCCACAAATGGCCCTCCCGCGGGGATCCGAGGCTGGCGGGTGCTAATGCACCCATCCGCCACCAGCCACGCCCACAAACAGCCCTCCTCGGGATCCCAGGCTGCCAGGTGCTAATGCACCGATCTGCCAACACGCACACCCAGGCCGCCTTTGCCCTGCATGAACTATGCAGCCAGGAGAGGGGCAAGGGGCCGCTGAGAGCAGGGTGGGAACTTCCCGGGGTTTGGGTCAGGCAGCCCAGAGCAGAGTGTGAACTATCCCCACTGGTAGCTGCTTGCTCATTCACTTACTTGCTCATTCATTCACTCATTCACTCACT
>NW_005361913.1:3754699-3809086 GCF_000412655.1 Myotis brandtii | reverse complement strand
TATTGATTTGTTGTGTTTCGTTTTTGTGAACCCCACAAATATGCTCTTTAATTGTTCCTCTTTTTGTACTTTCTATTTCTGTTTTTTAAAATATATTTTTATTGATTTCAGAGAGGGAGGGAGAGGCAGGGAGAGATAGAAACATCAATGATGCGGGAGAATTATTGATGGGCTGCCTCCTGCACACCCCACACTGGGGATCAGGCCCACAACCCAGGCAAGTGCCCTGACCAGAATCAAACTATCTCCTTCTGGTTCATAGGTCGACACACTTCCACTGAGCCATGCCAGCCAGGCTCTATTTCTGTTTTTAATTGTTATTTTTTCTTCTGCATCTCTTAGAGTGTGGCTGTGTTGGCATTGTTGTTCTTAATTTTACAATTGCTAGCGTGAATATTGGTTATTCCATGTCAAGTGTGTAGTGTTCCGATATTTTTTATTTTGAAGTTAATTTATTTGGAGTTTTTCTTTTCTCTTTGATCCACTGATTATTGAGGAAAGGGTTTTTAATTTGTGTATGTGTGTTTTCTTAGGGTAATCATTAAGTTTTTGGATTGTAGAATCCTAAGTTAATTCCTTTAAGAACTTTGACCATTGTAGAAAGAAATGAACATGCATTGATACCCATATATGAAAAGAGAAACCTGGATTTACATTTTAATTCCATTCAGTTCAACAAATATTTATTGGTTGCCCACTGTGTTCTAAGAGCTGTGCCAGGTAGTGGGACTAGGACAGTGAAAAGGTAGAACTAGTCTCCTTTGTCATGAAAATTTTAGTTTAGCCGATAATACAGACAAGTATTCAAACAAGTATAGGAAATATAAGAGAAGTAACTAAAAAACTAATAAGACAACTGATTATGATCCAGCTCCAAGATCCCATCAAAACTAAACAGAAAATGACACTTTAAATGATAAAATAGAAAATCTGAACAGACAGGTTGCTAGTAGGAGATTGAATCAGTAATCAAAAAACTCCCAAAAGACCAAAGTACAGGACCAGATGGCTTCACTGGTGGATTCTACTACACATTCAGAGAATTAATACCAATCCTTCTCAAGCTCTTCACCAGATGGCTTCACTGGTGGATTCTACTACACATTCAAAGAATACCAATCCTTCTCAAGCTCTTCAAAAAATAGAAGAGGAGATCACTCTTTCAAATCCATTCATGAGGCCATCATTATTCTGATACCAAAACTAGACAAGGATGCCATAAGAAAAGACAATCACAGGCCAGTATTCCTAATGAACATAGACATAAAAATCCTCAACAAAATATTAGTAAATCAAACTCAACAATACATTTAAAAGGATCATATACTATTTTTAAGTAGAATTTATTCCAGGGATACAAGGATGGTTCAACATTCACAAATAAGTCAATGAGATATATACCACATTAACAAAATGGAGGATAAAAATTATATGAACTTTCAATAGATGCAGGATAAGCATTTGACAGTATTCAACAATCATTTATGATAAAAACTCTCAACAAAGTGGGAGTAGAGAGAAGATACCACAATATAATAAAGACCATATATAACAAGCCCACAGCTAACATCATACTCAATGATGAAATCCTGAAAGCTTTTTTTCTAAGATCAGGAACAAAACAAGGAAGTCCCTCTCTTGCCACTTTTATTCAGCATAGTACTGGAAGACTTTGCCAGAGTAGTCAGGCAAGAAATATAAATAAAAAGCATTCAAATGAAAAAGGAAGGAGTAAAATTGTCACTATTCACTGATTACATGATTATCTAATACAGCGGTTCTCAACCTGTGGGGCGACCCTTTTGGCGGTCGAATGAACTTTTCACAGGGGGTGCCTAAGACCATCCTGCATATCAGATATTTACATTACGATTCATAACAGTAGCAACATTACAGTTAGGAAGTAGCAATGAAAATAATTTTATGGTTGGGTCACAACATGAGGAACTGTATTTAAAGGGCCAGAAGGTTGAGAACCACTGATTTAATATAATAATAGGGGAATATGCAAATTAGCTGGGACGCCGTAACATCACGACCGATCTATAAGCAGCAGAGAGCTATAGGAGAGCAGGGCAGCAGGCAGAGAGCTACAGGAGAGTGGGGCAGTGAGCTATGAGTGGCAGAGAGCTACCAGTGGTGGTGGGCAGGGTGGCCAGCTGAGGCAAGCGACAATGAGCTACTCACGCACGGAATATATATATATATTCCTAAATATTCCATCAAAAACTGTAAAAACTAATAAGCAAATATAGTGAAGTCATAGAATGCAATCCATGCATGAATATCTGTTGTGTTTCTATACACTAATAATGAACGCTCAGAAAAAAAAAAACTTAAGACAATAATCCCATCTACAGATGCATCAAAAAGAATACAATATGTAGGAATAAATTTAACCAAGGAAGTGAAAGATGCTTCTCAATTTACGATGTGGTTGTGTCCCAATAAACCCATCATAAGGTGAAAGTATGGCAAGTCAAACTACGGTACATAATAGCTTAGCCTAGCCTACCTTAAATGTGCTCAATCACTTAAATTAGCATACAGTTGGTCAAAATCATCTAACACAATGGATACACCATTGTTAACCTTCGGCTATAAAGTAGCTGACTGGGATCTGCAGCTCACTGCCCCTGCCCAGCATCACGAAAGAGTATTGTACCACATTCTGCTAGCCCCATAAAAGATCACAATTCAGAATCAAAGTACGGTTTCTACTGAATTCATATCACTTTCACACCACTGTAAAGTTGAAAAATCCTAAGTCAAACTACTGTAAGTCAGAGATCATCTATATTAAAAACTATAAGACATTAATGAAAGAAATTAAATATGAAATAAAAGGAGAGATATTCTATGCTTATGGATTGGAAAAATCAATCTTGTTAAAATACCCATACTATCCATAGTAATCTACATATTCAGTGCAGTCTCTATCAAAATTCCAAAGGCACTTTTCACAGTAATAGAACAAATAATCCTAAAATTTATATGGAACCATTAAATATCCTGAATAGCCAAAGCTATCTTGAGAAAGAAGAATAAAGCTGGAGGCATCGTGCTTGCTGGTTTTAAACCATATTACAAAGCTGTAGTAATTAAAGCAATGTTAACATAAAAAATAGACACATAGATCAATGGATCAGAATAGACAGCCCAGAAATAAACCCACACCGTTAATTTATATCACAGGAGCCAATAGTATGCAATGGGGAAAGGACAGTCTCTTCAATAAATTGTATTGGGAAAACTGGATAACTCTCTTACACCATAGATAAAGATTAACTCAAAATAGATTTAAGACTAGAAGACCTGATATCATGAAACTCCTAGAAGAAAATATAGGTGGGAAACTCCTTGGCAGAGGTCTTGGCAATGATATTTTTCATCTGACACCAAAAGATAAAGCAAAAATAAATAAAGTGGGACCATAGCAAACTAAAATGCTCCTGCACAGCACAGGAACCATCAGCAAAATACCATGGCAACTACTGAATGGGAGAAAATATTTGCAAATCATATATCTGATAAGGGGCTAATATCCAAAATAGTCAAAAGAACTCATACGTCTCAACAGCAAAAGACAAACAATCTAATTTTTTAAATGGACAGAAGATCTAGACATTTTTCCAAAGAAGACATAGAGATGGCTAACCAGATACATGAAAAGATGCTCAATCACCAGGGAAATGCAAATCAAAACCACAGTAAGGTGTCACCTTACACCTGTCAGAATGGCTATCATCGAAAAACAAAAAATACGTGTTGGTGATGATGTAGAGAGAAAAGAGAATCTTGTGCACTGTTGGTAGGGATGTAAATTGGTGCAGTCACTATGGTAAGCAGTATGGAGGTTCCTCAAAAAGTAAAAAATAGAACTACTATATGATCCAGCAATCCCACTTCTGGTTATTTATCTGATGAAAATGAAAACAGTAATTTGAAAAGATACACGCATGTTCATTGCAGCCAAGTGCAATGGTGGGTGCCAGAGGCAGGGGTGGGCGCGGTGGGACAGATGTGTGAAGGGCATCGAAAGGTAAAAAGAAAAAAATCTGGGGAGGTAAGAGGTGCTAATACATGAAGCAGTATTAGCCATGAGTTAATTGTTGAAACTAAGTACTATCAAATTAGGTTCATTATACTGTTCTTAAAAAACAAACAAGCAAACAACAACAACAAAAAACACACTGAAAAAAACCCACTTGTACAGTTTATCTGATAGCATATAGAACTTGGTTTAGCTGCAGGAATGTCTGAGCTATTCTTGGGGAGAAGCTAAACCAAACAAGCTGAATATAGCTTCGTTTGGGGATCCCTGATGAGACCTGATAAAGAATTATTTTGACAGCGAAGACTGTTTAAAACTAAACTAGCAATTAAAGAAAGTTGTATAACCACTTTGCTTTTTTAAGATTTTAGAAAATATAAAGATGACAAGTAAGAAGCTAGACCTGGAACACCCTTAGGCTGTTTTCTTTAAAAACTAGACAGTGTAATTCTCTGGAATTTTTTAAAATCAAAATTATAAATTAGCTTCTTTTAACTCTAGCTTCCCTTCTTTCTTCAATACTATTACACTTTACTTATAAAGAGATTAAACACATTTCTAAATTGTTTCCTACCATCCCTCTCTGGTTTTTTAAATATACAGAATATATTTATTTGTTTTCCTGACTGAGAGATAACTAAAGTAAATAAGTTTTAAGGTAAATGATAGATAAATATAATAGAAAAATATCATTCACAGTAGAAACAAAGCAAATATATACCTACAAATAAATTTAACAAGAAATGTTTAAGATCTTAATGAAACTGATTATTTTTTGAAGAATATAAAAGATATATTGAAATTACAAACCATAACACATTCTCAGATAGGACACTTAATATAATGATAATGTCAATTCTCCCTATATTATTCTGTGGTCAATATCATCTTAATCAAAAGCCCAACAGGGCTTTTGATAAATTTTACTGCCAAACAGTAAACACTTCAATATAATGAATGTCATGATAAACAAAGTTCAAAGATAACCAGCATACCAGGAAAAAATATTTGCAATAATTGTAATTCAGTAATTGTAACTAAAGAGAAAAATGGCAAAGGCACTCAATAAACATGAAAGGTGTTCCATCTCACTGGCAATTAGGAAAATTAAAATTACAACAAAAATATTTATTCATCTTGTCTGTTGGCAAAGTTTTTTTTCCACTGATAATATACAGTGTTGATGAGTGTAGGAAAGAAAACCCTCATGTGCTAAGTGGGAACATATAAATTGATAAAGCCATTTTGGAGGGCAATTTAGTTGTATATATGAAAATCATAAATAAATATCCTTCCTTCAACCTAAGTAATTCTATTTAGACACATGTTTACCCATGTGTCCAAAGAGATTGTTATTGTTAATAGCCAAAAATTGGAACCAAGCCAAATGTCTATTAATGGGAAAGAAGTTAAGTAAATTTTGACATATTCATTATATAGCCTCCTGTATGCTCACTTAAAAAAAATAATAAAGTAGGGCTTTATGTGGCAACTTTCCCCTGAGAGCCATGGGGAACTATTGTGGTGTTTTAAGTGGAGACATGACATGACCAGACTTGAGTTTTTAAAATCTCTCTCTAGATGGATTATGGGAAATGGACCAGAGAGACATAAAATAGAGGCAAGAATTCCATTACAATTGGCTGTTAATCCAGTCGAGCATTGATGGTGGCCCTGAAACTGTTGTTACACAACCAAAAATTACTCTTATGTGGCAATATATTTTTGCATTGTATTTTAAAGGACATTTGTTGGGCAGCTCCTTGATACAAAGCACTTTCCTAGGCAAGGGTGATAAGATGGATTTCCTGACTGATCTTTACTAAAAGTATAAATTTACTAAAATGATAAATCTATTTGTTTTATTAAGTTTTCCTTACAGATGAGGCCTTTCACCTCCCATTTTTGAAGCAATGGAGCTCATCTACTAGTAGGCAACCATGCTAGTTTTTTTGCTTGACTTTCAGAAAGCTCAGAGACAAATTCAGTGTTCAACTGCAGTGACCATATAGCTTAGGTTTAGGGTATACAGTAGTCCCCCCTTATCCACAGGAAATGGTTCCAAGACTCCCAGTGAACGCCTGAAATTGCAGATAGTACTGAATCATATATACATTATGTTTTTTTCCTATACATACATACTTATGATAAAATTTAATTTATAAATTAGACACAGTAAAAAATAACAATAACTGAGTATAAAATAGAACAACTATAACAATGTACTATAATAACATTTATGTGAATGTGGTCTCGCTCTCTCATAACTAAGACTGCCCCTAAGTAACTAAGGGTCAGGGAGAGTATACTTTGTGGAGACATTGGCAAAGGGATAATTCACATTCCGGTGGGGATGAAGCGGAAAGGCTCAGGATCTCATCATGCTACTCAGAATGGTGCTTGCTTTAAAGCTTATTGTTTGTTTCTGAAAACTTTCATTTAATATTTTCAGGCCATGGTTGACCACAGATAACTAAAACCACAGAAAGCAAAACCACAAATGAAGGATGGGGCACTACTGTAATTAGCCTCTACATTTTCCTCCATAGACTTAATCTATTTTATTTTTTCATTCTCAAAAGCTGCGTGGTTATATGTATCTTTTACTGGACACTGATTATCCATTTTAAAAACTTGACAGGTTTAGAATTACTAATAAATAAAGGAATAGTAAAGTTATCATTTAGCCACATAGTCTCTTTGGTCTCTTGGTGACTTTTTTTTTTATGGACTTTACTGGGATGACACTGGTTTCAGGTGCACAATTCCACAACACTTCACCTGTACACTGTACTGTGTGTTCACCATCCCAAGCCAAGTCTTCCATCATCATCTATACCCCCTATACCCTCCTCTGTGTGTTCACCATCCCAAGCCAAGTCTCCTTCCATCATCATCTATACCCCCTATACCCTCCTTCACCCACACCCCACACCCCACAATCACCACACTGTTGACTATGTCCTTGAGTTTTTTCTGTTTTATTTTCTTTTTTGCTCAATCCCTCCACCCCCTGGACAGCTGTCTGCCTGATCTCTATCTGTGAGTCTGCCTCTATTTTACTTGTCAGTTCATTTTGTTCATTAGATTCCACATATGAGTGAAATCATATTGTACTTGTCTTTCTCTGACTGGCTTATTTCACTTAGCGTAATGCTCTCCAGGTCCATCCATGCTGTAAGATCCCTTGGTGACTTTAAAGGTATCATTTGACTTTTCTCTTAAAGTTGTGAAGATTTCATATTGGTTTAGCAAAGCTCTTTTAATGAAAAAGGGACCACTTTAACTCCATAGCAGGTTGCATGGTAGTTAACAACCTGTTTAGATTAATTAAGCACTTGTAACATCACTTTAAAACTATAACTTGACTTTAAGGTTGAAGAGGTATGTGGCATAGTAGTTAGAAGCTCAGATTCTAGAGCCAGACTGCGGAGTTTGAACTCCGACTGTGCCTGTCACCTCCCAGCTGTGGGACCGTGGCCAAGGGGTTGGCATCGCTGGGCCTCAGACTCCTATGAAGAAGTCCCTGCTTGCATGCGGTTGTTTTGAGCATTCAGCTAGCAATATTTGCAGAGCACTTGCTATAGATATTTAAGTAAAAAAAGAAAAAAGAAATGAATAGCATGTATCTTTAGATGGAATGGATGTGTATTTCACTTCAGACTCTGTGATAAGAGGAGCATTAAAAGTGTAAAGCTTTGATTTGGGTTTTTCATGCATGTAAAATACTTCTAAAAGAGAGGACCATTTTTCTATACATTAATCGATTTAAAATTGAAGATTGTGTATTGTGTCTGTGGTAATGAAGTTGGGGTTTCTGTTGCAAGGCCAGAGAGTGAAGCAGAGCAGCGAAAGGCTGGCATTTAACACGATGTGCAGATATGGCAAACATGCTAAATACACAACTCATGTCCCCAGTGGTGAAATTTTTAATAGGCTTGGGCTGTTTTGTTTTGGTAAATTATAGTCTAAAGAAAGGAGTAAAAATATTGCTTTGAATTCATATGTGTAGGTAGCTGCCTGTACTTGAAAGATGGCGCGCGCACTAGAATGTGAAGTCTTAGGCACAGACAGCTGCGGCGAAGGGTCTTCTGCCCCTAAGTCTGAAAAAGTCTTCATAGGGTGGGGTTCATTCCTGGAAAGCAAGGCTCAGTCCCCTGACTATTAGAGAATTATGATTTAAAATCCACAACTCTTCATTTAAGTTATTTACATAAGCACCGATTCTCCTTAAATTAGAATCATACTGAAATATGCCTTTTTAGATATTTCGGTATTCTCAGTTAATTTAGGTAGACTTGAATAAAATGAAGATCTATAAAATACTGCATTTGTTTTTAAAGTTAGGTCTCTTCCCTTCTACTTTAATATACTGGCTTATTTCCATTTTTATGATACTTTTATATATCATGATAATTATTTTTTGATAAATTGAACATCACCCATACACACATACACAAACACTTCATTTTGTAGAGAATATATCTGTTACCAAGTATATAAAAGAACTGGTTCTAGTTTGTAATGATTATGAATTTTTCATAGATTTGATTTAACAGCCTAATTCTGTTTGAAAACTTCAATTTATATGATTTTTCTCCCTCTTTCTATTAACAATTAAAATGAATACATGAGGACAGCAGGTGTTTTGAACAAAACCAGGGCACTTGATTTACAAAATGAGAGCTTGATTTAAAGAGTATCATATGCTCATCAACCTGTCTAGGTAGTACTTAAGGTTTTCAACTGATTTTGTTTTTTTTAGCAAGAAGATACATTGTCTCAAAAATGACTGTCGGATCTACTCCATCATTTTTTCTATAAGGAAATTGAAGAATCATCATTTACAGATATATTTGATGATTTTCCAAAAAGATAATGAAAATACATAGAGTAATAGTTTATTTTTATTTTTTAATCCTCACCCAGGTGAGGGAAGGAAGGTGAGAGGGAGAGAGAGAGGGAGGGGAGAAAGAGAGAGAGATGTGCGAGAACATTGATATGCTGCCTCCTATAGGTTCCCTGACTTGGGCACGTGCCTGACCTGGAATGGAACCCTTGACCTTTTGGTGTATGGGTCGATGCTCCAACCAACTGAGCCACCTGGCCAGGGCTAGAGTAATAGTTTATTTTTTATATTTAAAAAGTATCAAAGCCTAGCAACCTAACCAGAAATGGTAAATTAACCAATGTGAGAAGTAAAATTTTTAAATGTATTCTATAGTACTTTAGTTGATATTTTATATATGTTTCTTTAATTCTAAGGTAATTAGATATATGCTTTTCCTGTTTCATAGATGGAAAAAGTGAGTAGTTTGTGTAAATAAAAGTCAGAATCTCACTTGCACTCAACCTTGTTTTATCAGCCTTCAGTATTTTGCTCTGTCAACTAAATAAGAAAATGCGATTTAAAGGATAGTATAGGCCAGTGTCGCAAGCATAGGGCAGTAGAGAGGATGAGAAATGGAGATTCAAGTGACAGTCATATAGCAGCACCCAAGGCCAGGGTGGTGTGCTGGGAAAGAGTAAGATGAGAGAAAAGGAAATAGTCATGAAACTACATTTCTTATCATCATTCTAAACAATATGACAGGGTATATACATTTAAGGATCTTTTATAAGATAAAATTCTTGCACAAAGCCAGTGCCTATTGTTTCTTTGTAAATCCTTCGCCCTTTATGTTGTAGCTCCACTAAAAGTGGAGCAAACCTGAATGTGCTGCTACTATGAAGTGATGCATGAGGACGAATAGGGCCATAATGGAAACATCACTTGCAATAGGCTTTCCAGTTGCCCTGACTCAACAATTCATTATCATGAGTTTGCTTGTTGATAGTCAGATGATTCCTTCCTTTCCCAGTGTATCAGTGTGGGGCCTTATTTAACCTCAGGAATAATGCTCAACAAAGATGCTTAGTTGGGGGCAAGTATTCCTCAGGGACATTTCCCTTGTGTTTTCTAGGAAATGCTGGGGTTGAGGGATGTATTTTAATATGCTTAGCATTAAATTCATTTCATGCTTTTTTTTTACCAACTGTCTTTCTGGCAAGCTCAAGAATTTGGAAATAATCACTTATTCATAATAATATATCTTTGTATTTATTTAAAACAAACAAAATTTTGTGACTGAATATTTAAGCTATTAACTATCAACTTCAAAAAACAACAAATTGTTGTTTTTGTTGTTGTTAATGCTCACTCGAGGATATTTTTTCCATTGACTTTTTTAGAGAGAATGGAAGGGAGGGAGGGAGAGGGAGAGAGAGAGAAACATGGATGAGACAGAGACGCATCAATTGTTTGCCTCCCACACATGCCCCAGCTGAAGCCGGAGATCAAACCTACAACCCAGGTGCATATCGTAGACTGGGAATCGAACCCTAGACCCTTTGGTATGCAGGCCGACAATCTAACCGTTGAGCAAAACCAGCCAGGTTCATAAAACAGCATTTTTAATTTGCTACACAAGTCTGTCTATGTATACTTCAAGTAACAGATGTCTGTCACTCTGAACTTTAGAATTTATTTTAAATGAAATCACTCAACCTCATTGTTATAAACTATGTAACTTTAGCTAAGAGTACTCAGTGGGTTTTAGTTTTCTTATCTATGGAGTGAAGATAAGTCAGTACCTACCCCATACAGTATTTGGTGAAGAATAAGAAAACCATTTTATCACAGAAACAAAAGTAGTGGTAGGGATGCCTGTGCTCATAGCCACTGTGGTTAATAGAAATAAATAGTAGAATCAAATTTTCTCCATCTGTTGCTTGAATTTTTTGCTTGGCCTTTCTTATGAATCCTTCCCACCACTACCATTATTTGAAACAGTAAATTTGCAGCCTTTAAGTTTTATAACACTTGCTAGTCCTTGTGATACCAAAGAATATATCAACTGGAATACACCAATAGCTTGGTCAAGCTAGGTCTTTACAGCTCCAAAAGTTGTTAGAAGCAAGCAGAAGTTAGCTGTCTGGTCCCAGTTGCAATTATGTAATCTTGCACTGATTTCTAGAAACCTTCAACCATCCTGAAATAACTGTTAAGGAAACTGGATTTTCATTTTGGATTTAAAACTTCTTCTCAAGTACTTTTTGCCTGGTTGTGAATGGTCCATGGGGCTCTCAATTTTGCTTTATGAATTTTTGTTCAGCTTGTGTGTTCCCATAAAGGGAACAAGTGCATCTTTTAAAAACCTCCCATGGTTTTGTCTTCTGTGATTTGGTAAACAAGCATGTACCACACACCTGACTTTCTTTTCCCCCAAATCTCCTAGTTTCTGTGAAAGTCCAGTGCATCTTCATATTATGAAGTCAGTTTAGAAATCAGCTCACAAAAAAACATAAGTTGATTTTTTAAGACAGTTTTCTTAATCTGCAGTTTGACATTAGCAGTTCTATATTTGATATGTTGTAATCTAACACAAAGCAGAGAACTCTAGGTGGCTGTTTTGGGAAAAGATTTTAATTCTTTTCCTTCTTTCTCTATTGATTAGTGAATGATGATAATGAAAATTCCTTTTCCATTTCCCATATTTTCCTGCTTAACTGTGTTGTGTGGTTATTATACTGCTCCTTTTTTTCTCTAAGGAGCTTGTTTTGTGCTTTATACCAGACACAAAATAAGTAGCAAAGAGGTAGCGCAGCCCTGCATGCTGCAGAAAACACAGCTAGGAGCTGGGCTCCCGGGAGCCATGTCAAACTCACAAAGTAGCCGGGAGCAAGTTACCTAAATTCTCTGTGTTCTTCATCTATAAGGTGAGAATAACAAAAGTATCTGTGGAGATGAAAAACAAGCAACTACTATCAACATCCCTCACCAGAGTGGTACATTTGTTACCGTTAATGAACCTACATTGATACTCGGTGGGGGAGGCTGGGCATGCGCAGGGGCAAGAGGAATATGGGAAATCTCTGCACCCTCCTCTCACGTTTGTTGTGAACTTAAAACTGCTCTAAAACTTAGTCTTTGGTAAAAAACAAATAAATGAATTACTACGTGAAATAAGATTATTACAGCTACTGTTTGTTATGAAGGTGGTAACAAAAAAAAATGCATTTCTTCTAGGTCCCTTAGAAGAAATTACAAAATTAAATCCTTTGAAAATATCCTCACTGATGATTTTATTCCAATTTGGCAATTTGTCAAAAAATATCAATGCATGATCATATAAGTACAAAAATATAACTATATGCTTGTAAAAAGGCTGGTTGTTTAATTCATTTATTCAACAAATCTTTATTGAAAAATCTGTGAGTCGGGCATGGTGTTCAGCACTAGGGATATAGCTACAAATAAAAGAAATAAAATCTCTAGTCTCATAGAATTTAGAATATTGTGAGCTTTCATCTAGAATGTTTCCCTTAAAATATTTTAGGGTATGATATTTTAGGGTAAAATATTTCCCTTAAAAATATTTAGGGTATGATGTTTTGCCCTGCTGTAGTGCCACGCTATGGACTGTTCTTAAATTCACACTGTCCTATGTAGGGTTGGTGACAGAGAATCATTGTTTATTGTGATTCTGATATGCTAATGAAGCGGTCCTGATTTACAAATAACTGTTTAATCTGTAATTAAAATCTGGAAGCTCTCTTAAAAATGCAGTTAAAATGCATATTCACTGGCCTGCAGTATTGAATATGCAATTGCAAAACATTAAGGAAAAGCATATCCTATTTATCACTCTCAATGAACCTTTCACCCTGGTTCCACTGGTTCCTGTCATCCATCCCATCAGTATGCTTCCAAACGCAGTAACTGTTCTTGGTCTGTGTGTGCCTAAGTATAAAATCAAAATCTGTAGCGTTTGATTTTTTTTTTAATCACATATAAGCAAGTTTAAACACACAAACACACATATTATCATATCCTCATTAAGATGATGGGCCCCTGACCATATCCTAATGCTTGCTCAGGAATCTGAAATTCATGTATGCAAAAGGAATTTTTCTTATCTTTCTGAAAGAAGAATGATAAATATTTATACACCCTTAACTCTTTCAGGCAGGCGCAGGATCATATTTTAGGAATGACAAGAAGCGGCTCAGGCTTTTTCTTCCAGCATGATTCATCTTTCCAATAGCTACTGAAAAATGAATTGTAGGTTTATCAATATTGGCCATTTTCCTCCTTTCTCCCCATTAAATATGCTTTGTCTTACTTCTCTGAAACCCTTTTGAGTCATGGCTTTGAAAAGGGAATACAAGAGTTATCTCTGCTTTTCAGGCAAGATTCCTCCAGGGACAGCGCGGCCCAGCAGGACTGCTGAGCATGCTCCCCACGCCCGGCCACATTCCTCCCACAGCCTCCACTTTGTGAGCTGGTTAGCAACGGCCTGGTCTCTACTCATATCCATCCAGTGTTGCTTTCTAACAGTTCTGAAGCAGTAATTAGATAGAGCCCCAAGACAGTTTTCTACTTGAAATTAAAATTTTCCCCTGACTACTTGAATCAAGATATCCAGTAGGAATGTGCTTCAGCTCACAGCGCTAGCTTCTGAGTAAATGGAAGATGCGTGAAATTTTGAAGTTTACCCCTGACAGTAGGAGTGCTCTCAGCTGTCTTTACCAACAGTAGTCAAGCTTTCCCAGCACCTACACTGACTCCGGAATGCTAGGTTATAATCTGAAGACAACTCCAGATTCAAGCCTGGCAACTATTTTAATTATTTCTTTCAGACAGGTAAACTGAATCCCTGAAATGTTGCTCTATTCATTCTTTCATTCATCCTTGCACTCGGCAGCCATCATTAATCCCAGTCCGTGTCAGCTCTGGAATGAAAGGCAGGACCCGTGGTGATGAGACAGTGACAGGCCTGGCCTGTCCTTGGGACACCACAGCCGCTGGCAGCAGACCCTCCCTTCCCCACGGGGCCAGTGCGCGCTGCAGGACACCCTGCTGGCCCTGCCTCCGGATGGAACACTTAATGTAGAAACACAGGACGTGTGAGTCTCAAGTGGCCTTATACGTTATTGATTTCAAATGAGGAAACTGGGGCCCCAAAGTGGAATGATTTGCTCAGAGTCAAAGAGCTAGTTAGTGGCAGAGATGAACTGAAGGCATCTTGACCCCCTAATTAATGCTCTTCAAGCTCTTCTCTTATGGGCTGAGGTTCTGTCTTAAAGGGAAGAAGCCTGCACCAATGGACCCAGAAGCCCTTATGTAAGAGAGAAGGCCATAGACTGAAAGGTCTGTCACTGACTGGGCATTAAAATCAAAATTAGTGTGTTTTAAAATATAATGCAGTATAGAGTTTCTATTAATGTGTTACATCTGGATACTACTGTTGGTAAAACTTTAGGGTGGAAATAGGCAAGAATTTTTTAAAAAATTACAGTGTGATTTATCTGTTAAACAGGAGACATTCACTAGGAGAGAGGATGAAAAGGAAATCCACTCTACTTGTAGGATGGAAGGCAGAAACCGGCTGGCTTTGGAATTCTGAGTAGGTCGCCACATAGAGAAAGGCTTTTAGGATTTGGGTGATGTCCCAAGTTTTATTTTAACTGTATAATGCCACATGCAGAGTATGTATAGCATTACAATGTCTCACACTAGGCCTCCAGTCTATAATGTTAAAGACTCGAATATTCTCAAGGTCTCTGTGTTCCTGCAGTGCTGTAACTTTACAGCAGTTTGGAAAATCCAGGCTTCCTAAACGGGTTCAGTAGGTTTCCCCAGCTACTCAAGTGAGTTGGCTCGTTTTTTGCATTTAGTCTCAGTAACCATTGCAGAGGTTCCCGTCTACATCTGTAATAAACAAACTTTCCTAGAGCAGCTTGCAGACCTGGCAGTCTTCAGGTTTAAGGAGGCTATGTGATATTGTGTTTGGCAGAAGAGGGTTTTAAAAAATATCAAAGCAGCCCTCATAACTAGATTCCTTTTGTTACTGACCAAAGAATATCGTGCAGAATTGGAAATTGTTTGGATTAAATGACTTCATCCGTTTCTCTCCCCTTCCCTCTCAGTCAGTCCTTCCCCCAAAGTGGATTGATATGGAAAAGTGCAGAGGATTACTGGAAGCTTTCATCTTCCTTAGTAATCACCCTAGAAGAATGTTCTTTTATTCTTGGTTAAAATTTATATGAAAACTGCCCACATGTTTACCTGCAACATCAATTTTCTTTTGTTGAGTTCCATGTTTTCTCAATTGTCTAGCATCAAGAGGAAATAGGGAGAGAGAATAAGACTGAATCAGACTTACTCCCATTACCAGTAAATTGCATCATATGTGTATGTATGTGTGTGTCTCTGTGTGTGTGTGCATGCGTTTGTGCATGCATGTGCTCACAGCTAATTACTGGGTACAATAAAATTTCATAGAATTTTAATTTAGCTTCATTAATTCTGAGACTGAAGTAATATTAAAAGGGAAAAACAGAAAAGATAAAGAGAAGCAAATCAATTTTCTTTAAATAAAGACATTTTAGGGGGAACTCATATTCCTTTATGTAGGTCATCATTGCCATTTCTCAATATTATATACCTATAAACTGCATAGCAGGACTTGTGTGTGCTTGAAGAAGCTACATTTTCTCAGCAGGAGAGGAAATCGGGATCAAGCTTTGAGATGCAGGTGCACAGGAACACAAGTGGGCTCTTCAGCCTGCAGCCTGAATGCCAGGCCAATAAAGCAGAAGCTCTCAAGCTGAGCTCTCAGGGTCTCCCAGAGCTGAGCCAAGAAGTGTGGGGGTGGGGAGAGGGAGCCGAGAGAATAATTGTTATTCAGTCTTCTTAATGAGATGTATTGCCCACTGCCCAAAGACTGTGGCAGTGTCTTTTGTTATGCTAATTAGACGCCCTTAGAGCTAGGCTGTCTTTGATTTCGGCTTAATCCTTTCTTCTTCCTCAGCCTCAATCCCGACTGGCAAATGGTTGAAAGATGGTGTGTACTGCATGTGTTATTTATTGCTCGCATCTATGCTGAGTTCTTTGGTAACAGGGTTGATAATGAAAGATTTATCTTACCAATGGCGGTACGTGTTTTGGACATCCTTTTGGGGCTTTTGAAAAAAATGAATTTGAGAATGATCGATTTCTGCGTGTTTAGTCCAAATAACATTGCTTTTTATATGGTTGCTTTTGTAGCTATACAGAATGGGAAAAGACAGATTGGAAAATTTAGATATCCTCTCATTGGGTGCCTGGATTTTCCTAAAAATAACAAGCATTTTGTCATGGCTTAGCTTTTGGGGAGGCTGTGGTCAACCAGAAAGATGGAAGCAATAATTTAAAGGTCAAAAAGAAAAATTTAGCAATTCAAAATTCCTGCCTTTACAATTTATAGACATTTATGCATTCTTTCCTAAAATTAAAGTGTTTCATTTACATGATCATTGCAATTAAGAGTAGATGGTGATAAGTTAAAAGTATTTTTAAATGATAAATATGATTCCTTCTAAATAATGAAATGGAAAGTTTCTGTTAAATCCTTAAAAAACTGGATAGTAATGTTTTAGAGCAGCCTGTCCAATAGAAATATAGTGTGAACCACAGCTTTTTTTTTTAAAGTTTTCTGGTAGCTACACTAAAAAGGTGAAAAGAAAGAAGTGACATTAATTTTAATAATATACTGTATTTAACCCAATATATCAAAAATATTTCAACGTGTATCAAAATAAAATTAATAAATAGTTCTCATTCTTTTATTCATGTTAACTTTTTGAAATCTGGTGTGTGTTTCACACTGGAGAGTATTTTGCAGCTCATCTCCATTGGGATTTGCCACATTTTAAGTGCTCAACAGCCACGTGTTGCTAATGGCCACTGCACTAGATGGTGCAAACTTAGAGTCAATCAGTAATGCACTTGCTCAAAAACAAATGTCAGGATAAAATCCATGAGTTGTGTGACTTTGACCACATCACTTAATCTCTAACGGGCCTTGGTCTCCTCATCTGTAAAATGAAGCTTTCCAACTTAATGACTTATTAATTCCTCCACCCTTGCCAGCTCTGAATTCATGGTTCCAAAAAATTCACATTTAGAGGCTGGGTGAGCTGCAACTGATCCATCCTCTTCTATAATTTAATGTTTGAAAAGGAGCCTTCTTTCCCCACAGAGAAAATTGGAGTGTCCTCACCACACCCACACCTTCTTTCTTCCGAATGTCTGAATCTTTCTTTGGGTTCTTGTCTTCTACTGTTTTGATGAAGTGTTTGGTGTGTAGGAGACTGCAGGTACCTGGCTCTCAGCAATCATCTCCCAGTGCTGTTGGAATGAGAGCTTTGAGCAAAGGTTGAGGAGAATTGGCAAGTAATTCCTTATGTTACTAGATTACATGAACACTAAATCTCTAAAAGTCAGTTGTCTGTCTCTTTGTAATCTAGCTCATTTATTGTGTCATCAGTGAAACAAAAATTCTAAACACGCTTTCCAGGAAGGCAGTCTGTCAGTTGTTCTGAGCTGTATGTGGTCACCTTTGTGCCTTGTTGAGAAGCTCATGAAAGGAGATTGGCACATGCTTCTGAGGAATGACTGATGGAGACCAATGAGAAAAAGACCAGGAAGGTGGGAGTGATGGAGACAGTTGTTCAATCTCAAAATTGAGCTTTTAGTAAAAAAGGGTTCCACACGTAGTCCCACATTGGCCCCACTTAGCCATTCCATTATTAGGCTCTCATAGATGATACTCCTGACCATAGGACTTTGGATAGTTATAAGGTTGAGCACTTGCCTATACTGCCTAGAGTGTCCCTGGTGTGGAAAAAAATAGCTCTCACATACTTGCACCAGGCCTGTGATAAGGAAGGGCAACTTGCTTGGGTTTGTTAAGAGAGAGTAGACCTCATGTAATATGTTCTTACCAGGATTTTTAAAAATTCCACCAAAGCCATGTAGGTAACCCTTAGAATGTTCTGGAATACCAAAAATGTCCAAGCAGGTGGCTCAGAGTTGGCTGTTTTTTGAACTGGACGTTCAGTCAGCACTCAGCTATAGGTCTCTGATGCTGAAAAGGGATCAGGTTGGCCTTTGTCATATAACTTGCTGTTAAGAATTACTGCAGCCAGACCAACAAAGCACTGTTCCTGTGCTTTACCGTCAGCTCTCAGCCAGCAGATGGAATAGTTTTATCATTAAGGATGGGATTTTGCCTCCAACTGGGAAGAGACTCCCTTGGGTTGTCTTTCTCTGACTGGGTTGAGCACATGGCTAGAAAAAATATTAGCCGTTGTTTGAAGAAAACAGCACACCTGGCTGTTGTCAGAAGAAATGTCATAGTCTGACTCCATCCAACTGAACCACCTTGGGTCTGGTCTTTATATCTCATGTCATTGCTTTGGGTGGAAGGACTTTAAAAAGCCAAATTATTTTTCAGTTGTCCTTCATGTTTACGTTATTTCTGAAATATGAGGAAGGAATAATAGGGCCACTAAGATGCTCCTGGCAATTAATAAATACATATAGGTTAAATACTTAAAGGAACATTCTTTCCATTTGGAATGTATTTAATTGTATTAATAAGTAAAGCTGAAGAAGGTGGTTTAACATAGAAGATACTGTTTTAAATCGATTTAAAAATCTAATAGAATGTATTTTCTGACATAGTTTAAAAGTCAAATACAAGGCCAGCCACTTTGACAATAAACTGTCCAACATCTCTTAAAAATCCTTAACTAGAGCAGTAAACTAACGGCAAGCATTTTGAGTACGATGGCCTACGAGTCTCATTACTTGTTTTCTGTGCTATCATCATTTTTGACACACATTCCTGTGTCATGGCCCTGTTTCATTATTGAATAGCATTGTGGAGTAAGGATATTAAATTTTAATGTTATTGCTATTATTACTGTTGACTGTTTTTAGCATAAGTGTGCTGGTTCTTTAATTCTAGCTTTGCAGGGCCAGAAAACAGAAGTGTACATAAACAGTCAGGAAAATGACTGTATACCCTGGAGACCCTGCATCACATGCTCTGCCTGCTGTGAATGATGGATCAAAATGGAAAGGTTATCATTTTCATTAGCCAGGAAAGAACAAGACCATACTTTTTTCCGAGTGTAATTACGGTGGTTCACTGGCAACATTACACTGCAGTAATTAGTCTAAAGGTGTATGTGAGGGCAGGCTCTTGCACAGACACTAGAAATATTGTTTCAGAGTTTAAGGTCACAGCCTTGTGTTTAACATGTTCCATGCAGCTTTGGGGGGGAAATAAAAATAAAAAACTAATTTGACTGGAACTAAAGAAGGACATTGGTTATTTCCCAAAGTCATGTATTCAGAAACCAGTCAGGTAGAAAAATTGTTTTTTATTACCTGCAATAAAAAAAAGCACACATGTCTCTCTCTCTCTCTCTCTCTCTCTCTCTCTCAAATCAATCAATAAACAATTTTTAAAAAGGAAAAGGGATATCTTTAAAAACTAATTTGACTGGAACTAAAGAAGGACATTGGTTATTTCCCAAAGTCATGTATTCAGAAACCAGTCAGGTAGAAAAATTGTTTTTTATTACCTGCAATAAAAAAAAGCACACATGTCTCTCTCTCTCTCTCTCTCTCTCTCTCTCAAATCAATCAATAAACAATTTTTAAAAAGGAAAAGGGATATCTTTCTTAGGATTATACAGAAGTAGCATGTCAGAATATCTTGTATTGTAGGATAAACAGAGATAGAATTCAAGTTTATTAGGAACTTGATGTACATAATTATGAGAGCTTTTTGATATGTGTGTTTTAATCTCCATTTTTCCCTCAGGCAATTGGACAGAAAAATTAATTGCTAGAAACTTTTCATGGGAAGCAAATAATTTCTTTACCTTCTTATAAGTGTTTTGAAGAAATAAATATTTCTCTTACACTAGTTCTCAAATATATATCTGTCCTTTGTGAATGTTTTTCAGATACTCTGGGCAGTTATACTGAAATATTGAACTCTAACCTCATCTAACCATTCAGAGTAGAAATTGAATTGAAATTATTTTCCAAAACCACATCTCAGCTTTTCTGTTTAAAGGAAAACAAAAGTGAAAAGGGGGGAATAGTAGAGAAAAGTAAATTTGAAGTAAAGTTTATATATTAAGTCATATGTAACTTTAAAATAAACTTTTTGTTTCTTCCTGTCCAAGGAGTATTTATACCAGTAACATTTCTTACTGGGTTAGAAGTGAAGGCCCAGATACTGTAATGATTTTGTTTAATTTTGGTATTGTTTGCTTGTCTTGAAGCAATTCTTTTTAGTTTCTCTCTTGAAATCCTTATATAGCCATGCTGAATACTGTTTGTTTTAGGACAAATGGAGAAGTAGAGTGTACTTGAATGAGCATTCATTCAGGGACCAAATTCTGTTGGAAACCACTGCTTTTTAACGCTAATGTGTTTTGTGTGTGTTATCTGCCATATGGTTAGTGATGTTTCTCACAACTTCAGACACTCGGGAAAATTTAAGCAGAGATGTGACACAAATAACACAGCTTAGCTGATTATGTAATAGTACTGAAAAATCTACCCCAAAATTGAATTTAAAAAAACATTGCTTTTTGTTTGTCACAGATGTTTCTCTACTCAAAGAAAAGTCATGTGCTGCAGAATTAGATCCATGATGTTGTATGTTTTCTACAGCTAGCAGTTAAATAGGAGGCTCAAGTAGAGGGAATCGCCCCAGACTTCCTTTTCTTCCCTCAGCCTCTGTGCGAATCTCCACATTTGGTGGGACCTCAGTTTCCCCCTCTGTGAAATCAGACAGTGCAAAGCCCCTTCAGGTTTTTACCTTCTTTGTCAAGTTAGGGAAATAGTGTCTTTATTTTCTGACTTTGTGGCTTAAAGAAACGCTTAAGAGCTTTCCTCATATTTTTTCAGCAAGTTGTAGAAAGTTGTACCACCTCCTTCTTTCATAGCCAGGCCCCAGTTCCTAGGAACTCCAAGTCACCAGTAATGCAGCACCAGGGGTGGCAGGGTCCTGCACCTTCCCTCACTTCAATAACCCATTCTGTGAAATGGATGGGTGGTTTTAAAAGACTATTTTTATAATTCATTTTCATAAAATGTCTTTTAAAGTCAGTTTTAGATGGACTAACTGAAGTTCTGCACATCCTAGGAAACATTGCTTTCTCCACTGACATTTGATGAGTGTAGGAGAATATGCCTAGCTTGTGAAAGCAGGCACAAGGACAGACAGCCACTTTTCACAAGTCCTGACTGATGTCCTGAAGGTCAAACTTTGCCAGTGGAAACTGAGTGTACCATAGAAATACTATAGCAGGAGGGTTGTATTCCCACCCCAAGCTCTTTAATGTTGTAGAAATTAAATAGGCATTTTAAGCTGTCAACTATAAATTATATATCTCTAAAGCAAATCAAAAGGAAAAGGGTGCCCTGGTCGAGTAGCTCAGTTGGTTAGAGCATTGTTCTGAAACGCCAATGTTGAGGGTTCGATCCCCACTCAGGGCACATACAAGAAGCAACCAATAAATCCATAAATAAGTGGAGTAACAAAATCAGTGTCTCTCTCTCTCATTGGAAAGATTTTGACAGGCTTCTTTAGGTTCAGGTTTCTTGATGGGTATTAAGGATTATGTTGTTACTTTAAGGGCAGCAAGAAATTAGCTGCAATTTATGGAGGGCTTCAAGCATACATTTACTGTCAGAAAAAGGAGCCTGGATTTAAAGTATTTCCTTATCTGAAACCTTGCGAGCACACCAGCCCCTAACCTACAGATCTGCCATGAACGATGACTTACAGTTTTGGAACTGAGAGGTCCTTTAAATATTATAACCCACTTCCTGTTCAGTCCTACTCTCCTCTCTCCACCAGCATGTCACTTCTACCAAACTCACTTTTTCGATGAGGAATGTGAAGGCCCAAAATGTAGTCAAATCTTTATCTTAAAAACAATCTACCCAAACCCTAAGTCTTCCCACTCTTCTGTCCAATTCAAATATGTGGAATAGGATGTTTTGAGTAACACTTCTTCTCCCCCAGTTTCCGCTAGAACTATGCATTTCTGCTACTGACCATTCCTTCTCCTGCCTCATCACTTTCCCCTTTCTTCCTTTCTTTGGGAGAGTGGGGGTGGGGGTATTGTATTGTGTGTTTAGCACCCCAAGTCAAGCCTCCTTCCAGCACCATTTATCCTCCCTATACTCTTTTCAACCTCCCTTACCCCGCTTTCCCTCTGGTACTCATCATACTGTTGTCTTTGTCTATGAGTTGTTTTTTCATTACTTAATCCCTTCACCTTTTTCACCCAGCCCAGAACCCTCCTCCCAATGAGGACATATCTCACTGTCATTTTAATTTGCATTTCTCTGATGATTGGTGACATTGAGCTCTTTTCATATGTCTCTTGGCCATCTGTATGTCTTCTTTGAAGAAGTGTCTACTTAGGTCTTTTGCTCATATTTTAATTGGATTGTTTGGTTTTTTGGTATTGAGTTTTATAAGTTCTTTGGATATTAACCCTATATCAGATTTATCATTGGCAAATATGTCCTCCCATTCATTGGCTTGTTCATGGTTCCTTTGCTGCACAAAAATTTTTTAGTTTGATGTAGTTCCATTTGTTTACTTTTTCTTTTGTTTCTCTTGCCCAAGATGATATATCAGAAAAAATAATGCTACCAGTAATGTCTGAGATTTTGCTGCCTATGTTTTTTTTCTTCTAGGATTTTTATAGTCTAACATTTAAGTCTTTAATCCATTTGAGTGTATTCTTGTGTATGCTGTAAGAAGGTCGTCTAGTTTCACTTTTTTGCATGTATCTGTCAGATTTTCTCAACACCATTTATTGAATAGACTATCTTTACCCCATTGTATGTTTTTGCCTCCCTTGTCAAATATTAATTGACCATAAAGTTGTGGGTTTATTTCAAGCATCCCTATTGTATTCCATTGATCTATATGTCTGTTTTTATGCCAGTACCATGCTGTTTTGATTACAATGGTCGTATAGTATAGTTTGATATCAGATAGCATGATTCCTCCAACTTTATTCTTCTTTCTCAAGATTGCCATGGCTAGTTAGCTTTAGTTCTGTGAAATATGCCATTGATGTCTTGATAGGAATTACGTTGAATTTGTAGATTGCTTTGGGTAGTTTGCACATTTTAATGATGTGAATTCTTCCACTTATTTGTATCTTCTTTAATTTCTTTCTTCAGTGTCTTATAATTTTGCAAGTACAAGCCTTTTACCTCCTTGGCTAAATTTATTCCTAGGTATTTGTTTTAAGCAGTTGTGAATGGAATTTTTTTCTTAGTTTTCCTTTCTGATAGTTCATTATTAGTGTAAAAAATGCAGCTGATTTCTGGATGTTAATTTTGTATCCTGCTACTTTACTGAATTCATTTATCAGTTCTAGTATTTTTTTTGGGGGGGGGGGGATCTTCAGGATTCCCTATATACAGTATCATGTCATCTGCAAATTTGACAGTTTTACTTCTTCCTTTCCAATTTGGATGCCCTGTATTTCCTCTTCTTGTCTGATTGCTGTGGCTAGTATTTCCAGTACTGTCTTGTTCCTGATCTTAAGGGAAATGCTTGTAGTTTTTGCCTATTGAGTATGATACAGCTGTGGGTTTGTCACATATAACCTTCATTACATTGAAGTATGTTCCTTCTTCCCCTTTCTTCCTAGCCTTGACTATTCCGGTTACCTTAAAGCCACCTTCTAGACCATTTTTTAGGTTTACAGTTCCACTTTCATCTTAATCATCTCTGCTGAACAGCCATATTTTGCTGTTAGTCACAAAGTTCATAAAAACATTATTTTCAACCTTATACATTTGTAGGAGTTGGTTCATTTTAAAAATTACACAGCATTCTTTTTGCTATCTTGTTCTGAAAAGGGTTTGTTTTAAGCCAATGGTGTAACCTTGCATTTCTGTCAGTGGATCCAGTTGTTAGAGAAGGTTCTATCAATGGTAGTGAGGTAGCCATAGAAGCTACTTCCCAGGGAAATATCAGAAGGTCATGTGAGACACAGCTCATCTCCATCATTATCTGTAAAACAGACTGGTCTGATCACTTCTAGGGGATTATCTCAGTCATTAGCATAATACATGGATGGGTGCTTGTTGTCCTATTGTCTTAGGATATATGTGGCCTTTTTTTCTTCAGATACCCTGCCTTTTTCCTCTTAGACTGGGATTTCTTGCTAGATAACAGAGGCATTGGTAGGCAAAGCCAGATGACCATCCTCACTCTTGTTAAATGCAGTTCTTTAACCACACGAGGTTAAAGGAGAAAACAGTTGGAAAGTATAGGGGGAGGTGGCTCATTAAAAAAAAAAAATGTGAGGTTTATTATACATGTTCTTAGCCCATAAGGTTCCTCACTGTCACTAAGGCAAAGTTACATCTTCCAGAGTTCCCTTCCTTAACATCATTGTTGTTTTAAGGTTATTTGAAATAGCTGATTATCTTAAAGGTTGTATTTTATATTCATTTCATTGAAACTTTATCCTTACAAAAATATTGAGGAGAACGTGTATTAGTTTTTGTTGGTATTTTAGGGGGTGGGGATAGATTGTAGCAGCTTTTGATCAAGGCCTTAGCTTTCTTATGCTCATTTTTGCCCAGTATTCTCTGAGGAATTTTAAGAGCCTCACCAGTGAGATGAAATATCCATGGCTGAGAGGACAAAAAGGGTGACTGGAGAGTTGTTTGCCACTATAAATGACTGCACATAGCAGTTTTCCTGAATCCCTTTGGCAAATAATAGTTAAATACTCACCTACAAATAGTTCTCTGATGGTTGATCGAAAGCCCTGCCCTCTACTGTATAAACATAGCAAGTCTTCTAACTCTGTGTATACGTATATTATCATCATTATTTCCAGATAAAATAGGACAGCCCCAAAACGATGACTACATTCACTCTAACAAGAGGAAAGAACCAGCATACAGTTTCAGTGTCTCTACTATCCCATATTATTGTTAGACTAATTTCCTGAAAACTTAATGTTACATGGAGTGTAATTGCAAATTTCCTTAAGAACCATTGAGAGACACTTATCCTAACTTATAAGCAACTCACACTGTGAAATGTATGCAAACATTCTAAGTTTTTTTTTACAGAAAAATATACTTCAGTGAAACCCAGTATTCATCAAGCTGTTTTTTGTTTTTTTTTAATAAAGCTCAAAGTAGAAGTTGCAGGAACTTACTTTTGTTGCCATCTGATTTTTAAAAGAAATTAGTGTTGCAGGAACTATTACTAATTTTCAGAAAGTGAACTAAGTCTTTGATAAGTATCATGCTAGAAACCTTACAATCTTTGACTTAGGGGGTTACCTTTTGAATGAGATAGTAAAAAAAAATAGTAAATTACGGTGCATTTAGGTATTGGCATTGTACATAGAAGAGGGTGTGTTTTTAAATTGTATTGGTGGTCTATTTAGTGCAGCTGTGTTTATGTTTCCTAAATGGGAATTGCCTGAATGTGTTGGCAAGTCCCTACCTATGAAACTGGGGATTGCTTTTTTAAATCTTCATGCCAGCGTGCTTTAATATGGAGGGTCATATTTACCAAGTGACAAAGGCAAATGTAGTTCCGGGCACAGCCATTCAATACAGTCATCCAATATTTGCTACATCAGACATTTGACAACCTTGTAAAAATCAGTAATTGATACTTTAAATGTTACATTTCACAGTGGGATAAACTTAGAAATGGTAGAATATTTTAGAAGTCACATTTCTTTATCCCATATTTTGTCTGATTTAACTTCTTGGTTATTGAAAATGCATGCTTAGATAATAAATATAGATACATATAGGTTGATCCTGTAGAGAATTAACAGTCCCCTATTTTTGCTGTATTTCTCTTAAAAAATATGAATATGGGGTCATGGCTGCAACATAGAGGAGACGGTTGCCTGTGACAGAGAAAATGTATATGACAAATAAATAGCTGTGTGAATTAATTAGTAATTTCAGAATAGTATGTGAAATGTTTAGATGCAAGCTCTTAATGACTAGTTTTTGGAAGCATTTTCTTTAGTGTTACATTCCCCATAACTCAAATTAATGTTTATTACTACTCTTTCATATTGCCAAAATATTTTCATGAATTTGGATTAGAAGCAGCTTGTTCTGGCTTGTTTTGCAGCCTTGTTTCAAGAAACAAAGTGATATTTAGAAGATTTTTGTAAGTCTTAGAAGCCTTAATTATCTTATGCTGAAGGAGGAAATAAAATCAAGTTTTGTTTCATAGTTAAGAATATAAGATTTCATACTGGGCTCATTTTTATTACCAAATAGTTAATAAAGTCTTTCAGGAAATTTGAATGGGTGATTCTTTTATTAGCTGTTAAGTAACTAGCAATTTAGAGCCTACTTTAAATTCAAGAGGATGCTACTTACTGGGCTGGCATTTGTTTTGAATTCTTAGGTGTTTGCCCATATCATTCCTTTTTTTCTCCCCTTCTCTTCCCAGATTGGTGAAAGACAACAAGTGTTAGTAACAGAAGAATCCTTTGATTCCAAGTTTTATGTTGCACACAATCGATTCTATGAGCAGGTAAGAGATATTTCTGTGTCCTTAAATTTTCTCCAAAATGAAAAAGAGTTCTGAAAGTAAGTCTGCTTAAGCAAAAGGAACTTAAAAAGGGGGAGGGTTGTAGAATCTTGTGCAGCAAGGCATTTTATAGCATCCAGCCAGGCGGACTGGCATGGGCCTTATCTTCGTGGCTTAGTCTGCAGAACATTCTTTATAAAGGAATACATGTGTTTCAGTCCTCACTAGTCTTTGAGGGAGCCAGCCTTAGGCTTTTGGGAGTTTGGAACAGGCAGCTGTCCCTGCCAGCATCCCCACAGCCTGGCAGAGTCCTGTCCAGAGGCAGGAAGGATGTCTGCACCGGCGACATCAGCGGGGAAGGGCAGGGATTTCCTCTCACTGTCAAGGCACTCATGCAGGTTTCTTGGTTGGTTGGTTTTTTAGTTCTGTTTAGTTTTAGAATTTGTTTTTATAACTCCCACCTTGATAAAAATGCTGGGAGCAAAGGAACAAGAGTCTGTTCCTTGGATTCAACTCTGATTATGTGAGGAGAGCAGTGTAAGGGTCAAAATGACTTTACTTTGAGAATTTTCTCCAAACCCAACCCCAAGGGCTCTTTCCCAGCCCACGTAAGCGAGCCTCCCTTGCCTCCCCAGTAGCCAGATTCTGCCTCAGCATTTGGGACTCCACTTGCCCAGGAAGTAAAGCCATTGGAAAGTGACGGAAGGAAACAGCATGCCTCCTCGAGGGGCATCCGGATATGGAGATGGGATATGCCCTCTCAGGAGGGGGACTTGCATGGGGACAGGGATTTCATGGGTCATCCTGGATTGTATTAACTTTCAAGATCAAAGAGAAGTGGATTTTTTTTTCTATGGGTCATGGCCAGAATTAGAGCTTGGGAAGGCTCTTAAGACCACTGTGGGCAAGTCATGCAGGGGACAGTCAAAGGCAGCCCACTATGCCTGTGAGCAGGGAGGCAGTAGCTAAGAGGCTTCGGGCACTGATGTGCCACCAGGAGCCATCTCAGACGGGCCTGGGTCCTCAGGAAAGGTGGGGAGCTTTTCCAGACCCAGACTAAACAAGCCCTGTCCGGTACCTGTGGAGGAAGGATTTCCACCACTCGTGTTTGAGCTGAGTCTCTCCCCACTTTCCATCTCATTAATTGACTCCAGAGGGCGGCTTTCCTACCCAGACCCGCTCTCTGCTCAGCCTGGGGAGGAGCTTGATTGTGTTTTCATTGCCTCTTCCCTCTCCTTTCTCTTGCCATCTGGGTTTCTGCCTCAGCGGGGAACTTTTTCCCCCTTCATTTTAAAGGCAATGGCATGCCTCATTAGCTGTTTCCTCCAATTTAAAGCAGCCGGGCTTTTTCCAATTATTAAAACCGGAGGGGGAAAAACACTGAGCCCTTCATTCAGATCAAGGCAGCAGATCAAGGGGAGTTATTTTCCCCCAGAATCACACCAGATCTCCCCAGGATAGTTTACTCTGGAGATTTTCTCGTCTTATAAAAGTTGATTTAAAAGGGCTTTCATATTCTGATACTAAAGCCCTCTTAGTCCGTCTGCTTACCGTGAGTAACTCGCCACCCAGGTGACCTTGCTACATTTTGATGAAACGGTGGACTCAGTGGTCATGAAAATCAGACTCAGAAGGACCGAGATCCACTGCGGCCTCTGAGAAACCAGCTGTGCAGCCTCTGCATCCTCTGACCTTTTTGTCTCTACAACTAAGTTCCAGAGATTTCACAGGAATTATTTTCCTACTGAGATGAGTTCCAGAAGGAAAGATTGCATCAAGATATCAAAGTCTTGCTGGGTTAGAATTAGTCTCTTTATTCTGGATCCCAACTTTAAAAGATTGGCCAGTAGCTAGTCCTAAAATAGAGGGAGACATAATGCATACAGACTACCTCTAAGTCCCAAAGCAGGGGAGAGATTTGCTCGAGGTAAACAAGTGCTTTTACCCGAAATCTAGTGGAAAGAGACCATAGGACAGTTTCCTGTGAACCAGCCAGAGTACCCTTCCAAAGTAGCTGGTTCTATGTGGAGTTAGAGCTCGCAAATACATGCGTTTTATTACAGAGCAATAGAACTGAATGGCAACCAGTTAAAGGAGCTATTTACCTCCATGTTACCCATGTTTGGAATATTGAAAAGGTTGCTTTTAAGTGTTCTTTCTCATCCCCCAAAACACACGCTCGTGCACGCACGCACACATATACATGCACACAAACATGCAGGCCTTTATTTGAAGTGTCTGCTCAAACCAGAACTTTGATAGCTAACTTGGAAGGTATTAAAAGTAGGAGGCTTTCATCAGCGTTGTCTTGGTTTCCCTCATTGCATGGGACAGCCAAGAGCAGAATATCAAAGGCCTGTCCAAAAGTGACTGGCTGCCTGCTGGGATTTCCCAGGTCTGCCTCCCACATGCCTGAGGACAGCAGGCGTCCTGCAATGCAGGAGGCTGTCTGCAGCAGCTCCTCCCAGAGTGCCAGCCCTTCCCCCCAGATCCCCACCCAGGTCCTGGAGCAGCTGGAAGATAGAGCCCACTTGGGGTGGATCTCAGAATAGAAAAGGACATTAGTTGACAGCTGAGGAATTCTGAATAAAGTGGGACTTTACTTCATAGTCAGACACCAATAATGGCTCATTCACTGTGACAAGTCCGGCAGACTGGTGTACAGTGTTTTCCTGGGGAAGCTGAGTATGGGCTATACAGGAACTCTGTGCTCCCTTTGCAGCAATTCTATAAATTTAAAACTGTTCTAAAATTAAAAGTTTATTTTAAAATTGAGCCTTCTGAACCCTTTTTAAAGGTTTTAGTGCCAAAGAACCCCACATTCATGGGGAAAATGGTCGAAGTGGACATTTATGAATCCGGAAAGCATTTTATGAAAGGGCAGCCAGTAGCAGACGCCAAAGTCTACACACCATCCATCAGCAAACCATTAGCCAAAGGAGAAGTCTCAGGCTTGACCGCGGTGAGTAAAAGGTGCTCCCCTCCACCCTGCCAGTAAGAAGCAGCTGGGGAGGCGCAGGGTGCAGACCTTGGCTCCGTGGCTCTGTAATTCACAGCCCCCTCTCTGTGCCTGCAGGAGGCTGCAGTCCTTTCCCGCAGATTGAAATCTGAAATGGAAAGATGCAGTTCTGCTGATGCCTTTAGCTTTTTTTTTTTTTTCTTCTCTGCCTGTTAAGGGAATAAGCTGTTTCTGCTTCTGGTCTAGATGCAGAAGGCAAATGCCATTATTTTCAAGTGAAAGATGTAACACCAAAGATGGTCAGATCCGGTGTGTGTCTGTGTCAGTAAATCCTGAGTGGAACCGGCTGAGGGAAGACATAGTTTCTTGCTTTATGAAGCTCTTTATAATATAGTAAAACCTTTAGTTAAACAGGCACTAAACCATGTCAGTATATGTGCTTATGGTGCCTTTCTCTCGGGCAGCGATTTTCAACCTTTTTCATCTCATGGCACACATAAACTAATTACTAAAATCCTGTGGGACACAAAAAACATATTTTATGTCAACCTCGCAAAAAATAGGTATAATTTTTTAAATATATTTGTATTGATTTCAGAAAGGAAGGGAGAGGGAGAGAGAGAAAGAAACATCAATGATGAGAGAGAGAATCGTTGATTGGCTGCCTGGAACCCGGGCATGTGCCCTGACCAGGAATCGAACCTTGACCTCCTGGTTCGTAGATCATTGCTCAACCACCGAGACATGCTGGCCGGGCAGGCTGTTGTCAATTTTTTATTTGACAATCTAAGGGAAAAGAGGTCAGTGCCCTGACTAAATAGTCAGGTATTGCATGTTTTAAAAATTCTTACGGTGCCTGAGATGGCACACGGGTTGAAAATCATTGCTCTAGGGTGTTAGCTGAATATCTGCTTTAGTCATGTGGACTGAAAAGGAAACTTTTTTTTATTTCTATAAAACAGTAACCTGACCACTATTTTATACCTTGGTAAATATGGCTGTTTGCCAAGCTCTCTCTTACATTTCATTGAGCTACAGTTGTAAAAGCTGATGGAGTGTGAAATGAAAATGTGTATCACATTTCTAAGCATCATTTGATGTCCTTTCTCTAGCACAATTGTTAAACACTCCAAGAAAAGTATATAGCAATGACTTCATGTACGGAAAAAAGATAAGTGGTATTTATCTGGCCATATAATTCCAAAATTGTTTTAATATATGTATTATCTTTTCCCTCAAAATATACTGCCAGGTATGTTAATTAGACTTTGAGAGTAGGGACAAAGAGGGTACCATTATCTATACTCTCACTTAGAATGTGACACACTCTGGTGTCCCAATCTGAGTGACCCCTCATGAGCTTGACAAGTACATGTGAGAACTGTGTGCATCGCATGTGACTGATAACGGAATGACGCAGACTCGCCTTTGTCCGGACCCTGCCAAGTGTGTCATCCTGCTCGGCCAGGAGTGAACTGGAAAACTCGATAAGCATAACCACTAATGTTTGCTGTTATTTTGAAAAGAAATCATACTTGGAGTTGGGGTGGATGGCCAAGAGGGAACAGTGAAACCCAGCATTTAAATGATATTGCTAGAAATGTGGCTTTTACATCAGAAATGCTTAAAGAAAATTGGCTTATCTTTTGTTGTTCTACACAGTGTGTTTTACAAGCTTGATTTTAAATTGCTACAATAAAAAAAAGATCACAACAAATGGTAATAGACGGCAAATTATTATTCCAAGGGCCCTGCCTGATTTAACTCTTTCATGTATGCCTATTAAAAAGGATGGAGTTTTAAAACATCATCATTAATAATACAGAAATCAGGAAAAGCAGTACCATTTTATTAGTTTTTTTTACTATTGTGTCCCTCTCTAGAAGAGTAGCCCTACTTAAATTCCATGGGGCAACCTTTTCTATTCTACTCTTCCACCTCCGGCCTGTGCAATGGTGCTGTCAGCACTGCTGCCGCTGGCCCTCCTCTGAGCTGAGATGGTCCAGAAGAGGCCTGGGAATGGCCTTACAGTGTGCATGAGGCCCCAGGGTCAGGAATATTGAATTGGGTGCTAACATTAAGGGAAATACCAGGCAAGTCCGTTATCACCATGTGTGACTTCATATAAATTAAGGAGCATAGCTTTATGCTTCATTATTTGTCAACTTTAAAGACTTTAAAAATATGCCAAACTCAGGGTCGAAAAGCCTTCTTCAGTGAATTTGTCCTGATGTTAAAATGTTTTGGCTGATGATAAGAATTAAAGTAAATTAAGCAAGAAGAGAACAGATTCTGTTTTGTAGGCTTGAGAAGTAGATGGTAGAGGTTATAATCATGTCTCAGACATTTTGGGGCTCTTTGAACTTGATAAAGGTGCTGGCACTCTTGGATGAAAAGAACCAGCTTAACCGTGTGGATGGAGCATGGCCTTGGGCTCAGCTGGACCTGGGTTTGCATCTAGACTTGCCAGTGGACCCGAGGCACGTGGCTCCTGAGTGTTAGTCTGTTAAGTGGGAATGATGATGTCTCTCTCATGGGGTTGTTGAAAGGAATACATTCAGTCGTGTGTATAAGCCACCGAATCCCATTCCTGGAACATGGTCAGGAGTTACTAAGTGGTCATTGTCCCTTTCCCTCACACCTAGTCCCATCTGGAAAGAACAGACTCTGCAGATGACCTGGTTCTGACATATTCGGTTTTGTTCGTTATTTTACCCTGAACATGGTATGCAGAGGCAGGAGAGGGAGTGAATTTCTCTGTGAGGATCATCTACTCAGCGCTTGGAAACCAATCCCAGCTGAATTTCTGTCTTTCTGAATTTTCTAGGCTTTCCTGAGTTTTCTGGTATGATAACCTTCCTTACACACGTCGTAAAGAATTCTGGAGAGGCCAAAGCACCTAAAGCAAAATATTGTGTTACAAATTATTTTCCTTAGTAAATGCATTTTCTTAATTGGGAATGTTATGATTAATCTTTAAGTATTTAGTCCCTGCTACGTTGGGCTTCTTTAGTCTGACTTTAGGCCCTGTGACGTTTTTCATCAGATGGTGAGAATAGCAGATGGGGGAGAAGTCCAGCCCGGGCGGGTCACGAGCTCCGGACTATAGAATTTGCTGTAACGGGTTTTTGTGACCTTTCGCGCATCTCACAGGTTGTCTCTGAGATTCTGTGATTGAAATATTGCATTTGATAAAAATGGATTGAATGCCTACCCTGTGGCAGGACTGTAGATTCTATAAATATTAATAGAAAACAGACCTTGTATTTTCAAATAATAATAGTTGCCCAGAACATGATGGAAAAAGAAAGCCATAATAAAGTCAAAAGGTTGCTGCCCTCTAAGAAATGATATTCTAGTGGAAACAATACATAGTGACATATTTTTATGATTATTACTGTTCTTCTTTTCAGTTTGGGTAGAGGAATGGAGGAATAGAAGAAGGAGAGAATAGGAAAAATAGATGAAATTAGTCTGAATAACAGTAGGGAAGATGGGAGCAAAAATGCCACCTCCAACCTGATAGGGAACATTTCTGAATAAGTATCTTTTAAGGATAATTCATTTTAGAAAAAAGGTTATATAAAAGTTATCCAATGGATGGCTCATAGAGTTCAAAGGGATACATATAAATCAGAGAGCCCTGGTGGGTGTGGCTCAGTTGGTTGGGTGTTGTGCTGTGCACCAAAAGGTTGCCAGTTTGATTCTAGGTCAGGGCACATGCCCAGTTGCTGGTTCAATCCCGAGTAGGGGTATGCAGGAGGCAGATGATCAGTGTTTCTCTCTCTTTCTCCCTTCCTCCTTCTCTAAAAATCAATAAAATATTTAAAATATGTATAAAAATCAAAGAAAGGATAGGTCAAAAACTTTTGTCTGGAAACTGTCAGGAGACTTCAGAGGAAGAAGGGAATGGGAAGCAGTAATTCTTAAGAACGTTATTATAAAAATGGTGGTGGAGATAGGCAAAAGCTGTATGTGGATGTGGGTGGGTGTGGGTGGGTGTCAGGGGAGTGGGGCAGGAATTGTTTAGTGAAAGGTGTCAGAGGACTAGGAACCTTGAGAAAAACACAGTTTGAAGATGTTAAGAGCGTTGATATCTTTACCATGCTTTCTCGTAGAACCTAAATTTGTGATAACATAGCCTGTTCAACGTGATGATCTTTATATATAACCGAAGTTCCCTTAGAAAATTGTTATTCTATCCAGTCATTCATTTCATCTGAAGAAAACCTATGTGTAATCAGGGCCTAACATCAATTGTACCAAATCCATGACCATTATCAAAGATTGGGATCAGTGAATTGTTTTATCTCTATTATGGAAATGTTCTATTCTTGAAATTTTCAAGCGTATACAAAAGTAGAGAGAATAATACAAGGATCTCAGCCGTCATCCACTTTTAATAATTGTCGACTCATGGCTGATCTTATGTCACCTGTGCTCTTATTCAGCCCATCCTCCCGGCTATTTTCCAGGAAATCTCATTTATCACTTCATTTCATCTAAATATATCAGAAAATATCTCTAAGAAATGAGGTTTCCCTTAATAAAAACATAGCCACAATGTATTATTACATCTAAAAATAATTAACATTAATTCTTTATCCAGCAATATTCAAGTTTTGCAGTTTTTTAAAACAGTTTATTTGAATCAGGATGCAAATAAGTCCCATTCATTGCAATTACTTGGTGTGTCTTCGAAGTCATTTTTAATCTGTCTGCTCTCTCGTTTCCCTTCTTGCATTGCAGTTTATTTGTGGAGGAAACCAGGTTGTTTGTGCTGTGGCATTTCCCACAGTGTGGAATTTGCTAATTGCATCCTCCCATACAGTTTAACGGGGTTCTGCGTTGCCTGTTTGTTTTATAAATCAATTGTTATGTTTGAGGCTTAATCAGATTCAGATTGGAGTTTTTTACAAGATTATTCCATATGATGCTGTGCATTTCCATTATGTGGCATATGACAATGTCTGGTTGTCTCCCTTTATGGTGTTAGTGGTTGGCCGAGATTCATTAAGGCACGAGGGGTTGCAACTAGTGGCATCCCGATTCTGTCATTCCTTCCTCATGTATTAGCTAAACGTACTGCTATGAAGACTTTCTCTTACAATTTTTGTTCACCGTGATGTACAGTTCCTAAAGGAATGGTGAGGAAAGAGCTTGATTCTTTCTCTCTATTTACCAGTTTTCAAAAGTTGAGTTGATTGTCTAGCATCTTCCAACACTAACCAGTGAGGGTTTTTTGAGTGTCACTATGAACGTATAGGTTTTTGTATATTTGATGTGTTTTTATCCATTGCCGTTATTATACTGGTAATTGGTGCTCAAATGGTTGCATTTTTAGACAGTGGAGGCGCATCAGATTGGTTCCTCAATACTTTTGATGTAGGTCCTGAAGTCTCTGATAGTTGATAATATCCTCTTTTTCCCCCCAATTCATGCTGTCATCCAAGTCATCTTCAGGAAGTTTCTGTCTTACATCTGTAATTTCTTCTTTCACATTGAAAATCCCAGTTCCCAATAACGTAACTTAATCACTCACTTGCTTTATCTTGTAATACTCATATAACTGTCTCATAATAACCATACCAATATGACCACCAATATGTGATTGCTAAAAATACTTCAAACTGTCATGGTGGTTTCAAAGTTGTTTTTGTTCTTAGGGTTTATCCCTCCAAGGATGTATAGGCAAATAATGGTTTTAAAGTCATCTGAGATTGTTCCTCTCCCTATGGTTATACCAGCAAAGCAATGCACAGTTAGGATCATTTGTTTTGCTTTGTTTCCAATTTTTAGAATTTTTAAAATTAAATTTGTTTCATAATTATGTAAAATCTTTTACAAATTTAAATCTACAAAGGTATGTTCTGAGGAGTCTACCTTTTACTTCTACTGTTCCCTCTCTACCTGGTTCCCTCCCTTATCTATTTAAGCATTTTTTTTTGTTTTAGTTTTCAGTTTATTCTCTCAATGGTTTGTTTTAACAATATAAATAAATACATGTACATATGTTTTTCACCTCCTTCTGAGATAAATTGTACATACTTTTGCTATTTCACTGAACAATATATTTTGATGGTTACTGCCTGGCAGTATATAGAAACTCAGTGAATGTTTTTAATGATTTTTATTAGGCTATTAAACAAAATACATGAAAGTCTATATTGCTCTAGTATTTGAGATGAATAATATTGCCCTGTATGAGATCCAACATCTTTTTGGTCAAAGAAAAGACAGAATTAATTAGCCCCTGGGCCTACAAGAATTGACTGCAACATTTAGGACATTTGAAGGTAGGAGTGGTCAGTCATGTAAGCAAAACAAAGAAGGTCCAGAAGCTCACATTGGCAGCGATCACCTGCAGCCCAGAAGAGAGGACACCTTTGCCAATTGACTTCAAAAAGTCTGAAGACCATTTCAGTTTGGAAATGATGGCATTCATTTACCTTAGCCTGGTGCCATTAAAGCTTTCTTGCATTTACTTCCCTTTGTTGAGTTCATGCTTACCAGGCAACCTTCTAATCATAATTTGCTTTCCTATGCAAATCTGCTTGCAGGAAGAGAACGGTCGTTCAGCCCTAAGTGTGTTGTTAATAAGTTGGTTTTCTATGTCCTATCAATGTGGTCTCTTCTGTGGGTGCATTTTAGTTTCTGAGTTTTCAAGGCTGAGAGCCAAACCCAAGGGGGATTTCCCTCCTCATGTGACCTCTTGAGAGATAGCAAGGGATTTTTCCTCCCTCAATACCACTCTGCCATTGGCTACATACCCCAAGCCTACTGCTATGACTCAACGCCACTTATGTGGTTCTTATTATGGGCTAAGTACTACGCTAAATATCTGCACATATGCACTCAAGTCACCCTCATAACCCTATGAGGATGGTACTATTATCTCTATTTCACAAATAAGGAATCTGAGCATTAGTAACTCAATAAATAACTTATCCAGAGTCACAAAATTAGAAGGTAGGAAAGGCAAGCCAGGATTTATATCCAGGTCTTAGCAACTTTCAAGCTTGTATTTTTATTTTTGAATTGTGATAAAATATACATAACATCACAGTTTTTAAAAATATATTTTATTGATTTTTCACAGAGAGGAAGGGAGAGGGATAGAGAGTTAGAAACATCGATGAGAGAGAAACATCGATCAGCTGCCTCCTGCACACTCCCTACTGGGTATGTGCCCACAACCAAGGTACATGCCCTTGGCCGGAATTGAACCCGGGACCCTTGAGTCCGCAGGCCAACGCTCTATCCACTGAGCCAAACCGGTTAGGGCAACATCGCATTTTTAAGTGTACAGTTTAGGAATGTTAAGAACATTCACACTGGTGTGCAACCCTCTCCATAACTTTTTCATCCTGCAAAACTGAAACTTTGTACCCATTAAATAGCTCCCCATTCACCCCTCTCCCAGCCCCTATTCTGGATACCTCACATGAGAGGAATCATACAGTATTTGTCTTTTTCTGACTGGCTTTTTCACTTAGCCTAACTTTCTTAAAGTTCATCTGTGTTGTAGCACTTTTCAGAATTTCCTTCCTTACAAAGGCTGAGTAATACTCCATTGTCTATATGTGCCACATTGTGTTTATCCATTTATCTGTCGGTGAACACTGGGGTTCCTTCACCTTTTGGCTCTTAGTAATAATGCTCGTATGAATGTGGTTGTACAAATATCTCTTTGAGATCCTGCTTTCAATTCTTTTGGGTACATAACCAGAAGTGGAACTACTAGATCATTTGGTAGTTACATTTTTTATTTTATTTTAAGAACCACCATACTATTTCCCACAGTGGCTGTACAATTTTCATATTCCCACAAACAGTACACAAGGGTTCCAATTCCTCCACATTCTTGCCAACACTTGTTATTTTCTGGTGGGTTTTGTTTGTTGGTTTTGGTAGTAGCCATCCTGATGAGTGTGAGGTTAGCCTGGGTTTTTAAGTCCAGGCCTATACCCCTTGCCTTTTGAATTGCAAGAGTCTTATTTGATCAGTCCTGGATGGTAGTTTTCTTTTATATACCAAAATAAGCTTACACCAGGTATACACACACAAAAAAAAGAGAGAGAGAAGAAAATTAAAATGATGAGAGAATGGACAGTATTCATCATCTTACAGCCAATGCTGCAAGGTTGTTCTTGAGTCTGTTACTTTGTCACTCTCATTATGTGGAGGAACCTTCTCTGTGTTCTGTTACAAGTGCTACTCGAGCTGCATGTCTGCCTGAGGAATACGAGAGAACAGGAACACTGACCATTCATAAAGGCTGACTCTTTTCACTCCTGGTGTTCTTTCTCCTTGCATGGCCCATGTTCTAACAAATCACTTGAGTACTACAATTTCTAAAATCAGTACTTAAAAGGTCAGAGCTATTTTGTGCCTGGTAGAAAGAGACAAAAAAAAAAAAAAGAAAGAAAAGAAAATTCTCACCCAATTCTAAACTTATAAGTAGTCAGTTTTACTCCAAAGTTTTTCTCTTTTTGAATTTATTTCTAGTAACAAAGAATTGCTTTTAAGAAAGAAGAAGTAGGATGGCTTTGTGCAAAGAGCTCAAGATTTGGAGTCTGTCAGCTTTGGGTTCAAATTGCAATAACAATTCCTGTGATGTTGCACAGATGACTTATTGAATCACAGATTCTTCATTTGTGAAATGGACATAACTTTTCACAGAGGATTAAATTAGATAATGTGGACAAAGTGCCTGGTGCAAAGTTGTTGTATTAATACTTGATGAAGGGGTTCAATAAGTATAGCTTTAAAAACCAGTGTTTTTCTGGCTTTTATTTTAATTTTTTTTCTTTACTTTAAAAAATACTTTGCTTTCATTGGTTTTCACTCTATAGAGTAATATAGCAGTTAAGAACATGGATTCTAACCTGGATGGTGTGGTTCAGTGGTTGGGCTGTGCGTGATTCCCTCCCCACCTCAACCCCCGGATAGAGGGCATGCAGGAGGCAGCTGGTCAGTGATTGTCTCTCATCATTGATGTTTTTATCTTTCTTTCTCTCTGAAATCAATAAAAATATTTATGAAAAAAGAACATGGATTCTAGGTTCTGTTTTTCTGGATTTGAATACTTGTTTCACCACTTACAAGAAATATGACCTTGGGCAAGTTACTCAACCTCTCTCCCCCTGTTCTCTCTTCTGTAAATAGGGATGATAGTACCTACTTTGTAGGATTTACATGGAAATGGCTTAGCAGTGAATAATTGTTGGCTACTACTAATATTATCATTATTAATTTTTGATATATGTTAAGGTGTTGTTTTACTGTAAGCAATGAAGGTAAAAATTGTACAACCCCTTATTCAAATGCTACAATTGTCAGCCATGATTTCCTACAAAATGGCAGGTGAAACAGGCCATCTTAGGAGGTTCCTCCACATAATGAGAGTGACACAGTAACAGAGACTCAAGAACAACCTTGTAGCATTGGCTGTTCTTCTGACAGACATTTCTTCCTCTTATTCTTTATGCCCCTTTTTAAAGAGAGTTATTGTAGAATGAGAGCTGGGCCTATCTTTCTGTTCCTCACAAAGAAAGGAAGGCGCCCTGGGGTGCCTAGCTGCCTCCTGTTCCTCATCTATGGGACTTTGATCCTAATGATGGATTCACTTGAGCAGTTAGATAGCTCAGCACCAGCACAGCCCACTGCGCTCGGAAAGGAAGCACAAGTCTGCCAGGGTGGCATGGTTCGCCTCATTACCAGACAAAGGCCAGCAGGATATGCAGGTGTGCTGAGTTTTATGTACAGGCTATACTATATTTTCAGAGCTTTGACCCTTAGAAAAACACCGTTAAAATGCTTTCCTCTCCATCTCACGTTCATTTCCAAAACCATTGAAGTGAAAGGGTCTATTAGTTCAGGGCCAGATTTGAAAGCACATGAAAACTGCATCCTTGAGGTTAAGAAATGGCTTAATAATTAAGTTAAAACAGTTGAAAGTGGATCTAATTTCAAACAGATCAGCTAACCGTGTTAGCGGCAAATAAGGGTGTGTTCCTTCCTATTTTCCTCCCACCCCAAAGATACTGGCTCCAATCCCAAGCAGTTTTCCTAGTGTCTTTTTCTTCTTCATTGCCCATATGTTAAAGTGGTGTCACCAACAATTAATACCACAGTACATTTAATATTTAGTGCATTTCTTTCATATTGCATCTAATTAGTCTCTTCTGTAGACCCATTAGGAAATATTTGGGTTTCACAGTCTAGATGCATAGCTTTTGTTCTGTGCTGCTGAGCTATGTTTTAATTGGGCATTACAGCCGAACTAGTATGATTATGTCAGTTCAAAACGTGTTTGCTATGTTTGCAGTACCTTTCATGTAGCAATTTGAGTGCCATCCAAAGTATCAGCAGAGCTAGCTGATGCTAAACAATTAGCTTTCATTTCACTTCCCTCACTAATTGTACAATCACTGATGATAATTTCCCTCCTCCTGAGGCTCGTAGCTGAGGCTTGGTGAGGGGAATTGCCTGCACCAAGGAACTAATTCTGACTTGATAATAATAGCTACATTTAGTGAGCCTCTACTATGTGCTTAGTTTTAAGGCTTTCTACCTGTATTATCTCAACTTTTTATTCTAGCCTGGGCCAAGGCACCTAGAACACATGAAGTATTCATTACATTGCTGTGCACACTCACAAAGAGGCATCTTAGAGGGGCATTGGGCCTTCCCACCTCTCTGTGCTCTGCCCACATTGGGGGGTGGGGGGGGATAGAAGGAATAGCAAGCTGCACAAAGGCATGAGCAGATGCCCAGAGTAAGGAAGGGCTGAGGGCAAGAGAAGAGAATCAGGCCACCTGAGCCTGAATTGCTGACACATACAGCATGCAGGTAATGCCTGGCTTCTTACAATTAGAGTCAGCATTTATTCAACCTAATATTTTCTAGGCACTGGACTAAATATTGGAGATAGAAATAATGAAAGCGATTCTTGAGATTTTAGTCTGGATGTTCTTCCGGTAATTGTGACACTTTTAAGAGGGATTGGGTTGAGAGAGAGGGTCTTATGTAGGTTCAGTAGCCACCCTGTGCAGCATAATTGCTCTTGTAGTTAGTTTTATGGGTGATTTTTACCAAATCTAAACAAATTCATTGGGAACAAAAGGTATTCTTCATCATAAAAGCGCCAAATGGAAAAGGCTTCCTTATGAAAAGCAACGCCATATTTCAAAACCTCCAGACCTGAACGGTCATCTGAGCCGGTGTCCTGGTGGCTGGGTCTAGGGATACTCCAGGAGAATGTTCTCCCTGTGATGATGTAACCAGGTCCCAGGTGTCTTTCATGCCTGATTTTTACTATATTACTTTTCCTTCAAATGTCTTTCATTTTCACTGAGTCAAAAATTATAATGCCAGGTATGGCAGTGTGTCTTGGTTTGTCCAGGAAAGGACTGGTTTATACCCTTTGTCCTGATCTAATTAATAACAGTGCCCTTTTTTTTCACTCCCCAAAGTGTCCTAGTTTGGATGATGAATTATATGGTCATCCCATCAATTTCCTAAAGTAGGGCCAGTGCTGTGCTAAGCACTGCCTGGGATACAGGCGGCCTAGGATACAGGCGGCCTGGGATACAGGTGGCCTGGGATGTGATTCTTGCCCTCAAGGATATGCCAGTCTGGTTGGGGAGAAAAGATAGGTGTGTATGAAACAAAATCTATAATATATCAAGTGCCAAATTAGATGACATCAGATCATAAGCGATTGGAAGATAGGCGACCTCTGAATGCTTGTGGTCTCAGGAAATGTATGTGTTCGCATTCTTTACAGACAACAGAGAACAGTTCAGTGAGTTTAAACAGAAGGGGTTTAAAAAGAGGTACTAGATAGTTCACAGAATTGTTAGAAGGGCTGTGAAGTAGACTCTCTGAGTTTTTCAGAAAATAATACCCATAACCACATAGAGGCTGCTGGTAGGAGATGTTACCTCTGCCCCCTGCCCAGCAAGCAGAGGTCCCAAGCCCTGTCTGCTTCCTCATGGAGCTTGCTTCATAATCAGTGTCTCACACTATGCATAGTACCAGGCTCAGATGTGGTGCTCAGTATATATTTGTTGAATGAACTTGGCTTTCAGTGGTATGCAGGTTGTATGAGATGGTTTCTAACCAGAGGCTGGAAAGTTGAGAATACAAAAATAGGTTAAAATCTTCTGTTACTTCAACCTAGGAAATTAAAATATTTTTCAAGAGCTAAAATTGTCGTAGGCAAGCCACCCAACCTGCTCTTTGAAGTCATTTGACATCTTGATAAGCAGATTGCAAAAGCCCCTTTTTAAACTGATAGTAATCTTGCAAATTTAAATTCTTTTCATGGGAACTGTAAGGATGTGTACTTTACAGCCGGGCATGCTTCTAACCATAAATTTTAGTTTTCTTTCCTTTTACTTTCTCGTGATGAAAGTGATAGCATGTTTCTCCTGTCATACTCAGGGTATTGACTTTGAGTTGTGCCTAAAATAATAGAACCATGAATATCTTTGTTTTCTAACATAGTTTCAGTGTTTTAAATTTAAAGGGCCTTGGAGAAACAAATTTTCTCCTGTCCCTCTGTTTCCTCAGTACAATTCTACAAAATTACTGAGAAACGTAAATATTCAAGCCATATGTCAAGTTGACAGTTATCTGGTAGGAAGTCAATCTATAAAAACAGGATGCAGTGCCTTTCACATTTGCCACCACTTGCAAGAAATTCAGGGGCCAGAAAAGCAAAGACTATTGCAGGTATATTTTATCATCATCGGCCTTTTCTCCTAGAGGCCCTGGCTCCAAGGACTTCTTTCTTGCAAACATCCATTTCAAAAGAATCAAGTTTCCCCTTGAGCACAGGAGCTTGGGGGTCATGCTGTGTGGATTTGGAATTTTGCTTCTATCCCTTACTAACTGGGGTCATTGGCTGGTCACTATCTTTATAAATTAGGGGCAATCGAATCTATTTGATAGAGTGATCTTGACAGTGAAGTGAGATAAAGCATGGAAAACATTCAGAGCAGTACCTGGCATATAGGAAGGGATCAGTGAATATGTGGTGTGAAATTGGTGGCATGGTGGTAGCCTGTGAAGATTTATCTAGGCCTAGTGAATCAAGGTACTGGTAATATCACGTCTATGGGCATGGGCTCTACCCACATCACATATACACTGTGAAAAGAGGACTGGTCACTGGTCTTTTCAGGCACATTTATAACCAGCAACAGCATTTGTGAAGTATAGTTGCCTAAAATTAATACTTTGTGATTGTGATTAAGTTCCCCTTTTTGATTGACTGAGTTGCTTTGTCTTCTCTCTTATCCCTCAGAAGAGGCTAGTTCCTCTAAACAACCACAGAGCATCTATGGAGCACGGTAGCATTATTTGCTACAGATCTTTTTCTTTTAAATATTCCTGAGGAGGTGATTTTTTCTTTTCTATATTATCTGAAAGTAAACACAACCTACCTAAACAGTCTCCTTGTTCCTGCCCTCTATGTAGACCAGATCATGTCTCTCTTCAGCTCACACCCATCAAGGATTCCATATGACCCAGCACATGTACCCAAGAAATTGAAACAGGCATTCAAATAGGTACTTGTACTAGTATACCAATGTCCATAGCAGCATTATTCATAATAATCAAAAGGTAGAAACAACCCAAGTGTCTATCAACCAATGAGTACATAATATATGATATATACATACAGTAGAATTTCATTCATCCATAAAAAGGAATGAAATTCTGATACATAATTCAACCACATGGATGAACCTTGAAAACATTATGCTAAGTTAAATAAGCCAGACACAAAAAAAGGACAAATATTTATGATTTCACTTATATGAAAGATCTGGAATAGGCAAATTCATAGAAACAGGAAGTAGATTAGAGCTTATCAGGGGCTAAGTTTGGAGATGAGGAGTTATTTCTTACTGGTTACAGTGTTTCTGTTTGAGGTGTTAAAAAAATGTTGAGAATCGACAGTGGTAATGGCTCTACAACATGAGGACTGTAATTAATGCCACTGAATTGTGCACTTAAAAATTACAAAAACAATAAATTTTATGTTACATATATCTGAACACAATAAAAAATTAAAAAGAAAAACCTATGGGGTTTTCCACTCATGCTCAGAGTGGAAGCCAGTGTCCTGAAATGGCCCATGAGACCTAGTGTCCTGACCCCTCATTGCTTCATTGACCATTCTCCCCCTCAAGTACGCTGGACTAGCCACACTGGCCTTCATGCTGCTCCTTGAATTAAACACACCAGGTACCCTCCCTCAAGAGGAACTTTCCCCTTGCTAGTCCCTCTACTTAGAAGGTGCTTCTCTCAGATGCCTGTGTGACATGTCTGCCGTCTCCTTCATGCAGGTCTCTGCTGAAAGACTGCCTTATCAGTGAGACCTTCCTGAGTAACCCTCTGTAAAATGCCACCCCCATCATCTGTCACAGCCTAGTACCCCCTATTCGTACGCTATTTTTCTCCATGATACAGCTCATCATCAGACACATCAAATATGTATGTGTTTCCTTGTCTCCAGTTATTAAAATGGAAGCCCATCCATGAGGGCCGGTATGTTGTGCTTCATTAACTTCTTTGCCCTTAATGTCTAGAACAGTGCCTGGCATGGAGCAGATATTTAGTAAATGTCCATTGAGTGAATGTATTTGTGCTGGAGACATATGTATATCCCTTAATAAAAAGGAGTGGAAGGCCAAATATCTTGTCATTCTATGTTATCAGTTAGCTATACTATAAATGCCTCGTGACAGACAACCACAAAACCTTAGTAGAGTTCAGCTAATCTTGACGAGGCTCACTCATGTGTCTGGAGTCAGCTGTAGGGTGTCTGAGCAGCTCTTCTCATCTTGGTGGGCTGGCTGACATGCCCAGTACTTCCGCTGACAGATCTAGATGGCCTCAGCGAAGATGACTTGGATGAGTCTGTCCTCCATGGATCTCATCCTATAACAGGCTGTAGGGCATGTTCTCATGGTGAAGACAGAGGAAGAAGAACAGCACACAGAAATGCTCGGTTTCACAGCATGCATTATTTTTTATAGCATCCCATTGGCCAAAGTAAGTCACATGGTCAAGACCAGGGAGAGCATTACATAGCTATGTGATAGAAGGCACAGACACAGGCAGTCTGAAGAACTGGGACCATGAATATATTCATCCTGCCACACGCTATGAAATCCTGGCTTTTTTGCTTGTGGGCTGCATATCTCTCCACCCTCTTTCTGTAGCCCCACAAGTATTCACATCTGCTTGAGCCTTAGATCCAGTCACTCCAGCTCTACAACTCAATGTCTTATTTTTAGATACTGAGTCGTAGAACTAGAAGGGTTGGATCTAGTTTTTAGAAAAAAAACAAAAACCTCATTTTCACATAAGGAATCCAAAATGTAAAAGTTAGTAGAAGTTAAGGGGTTTTCTCATGGCCCTCTATTGGGAAACATTAAGTACGCTAGAGTATGGTGTTGTTCTCTGAGATGTGTGTACCCCATGGCTCAACTCAACATTATCACCCTTGGGGCCTGTGGTAGGCAGGAAAACAGCCCCCAAGATGTCCACATCCTAGTTCCCAGAACCTGTGAATGTGCTAGGTTCCATGGTGACCCAGGGGTTATGTTGTACATGGAATTAAATTTGCTAATCAGTTGACCTTAGATTAAGGAGATTATCCTGGATTATCCAGGTGGGCCCAGTGTAATCAAGATAGTCCTTAAAAGTAGAGGGCAGCAGGAGAATCAGAGGTCAGAGTGAAGAGATTTCTGACTTATGGCCATGGAAAGGGCGGGGAGGGGGGCACGAGGGTCAGGAGCAAGGAATGCAAGCTGGAAAAGGCAAAGAAGTGGATCTCCCCTAGAACCTCCAGAAGGAGGACGGCACCTCATTTCATGGTAGTCCAGTGAGACCCCTTTCAGACTGCTGAGCTCCACAATTGTAATATGATAAGTTTGTGTTGTTTTAAGCCACTCGGTTTGTGGTAATTTGTTACAGCAGCCGTAGGAAATGAATACAGGAACTGATCTTATCCCATAGAACCCAAGTGAAAAATGAGATGTGTTATTGGCAACTGAGTGGCCCTTTATGTCCCATCTGTTTTCCACGTTGGCCAGTAATCTTTTAAAAAGTGGTGAGGAACACCTTAGGAATTGAAAGAAAAGGAGAAGTGTTAAAGGAGAAGAGGTGGGTTAGTTACTGGGACCCATATTAAAAAAGAAACCGGTTATTAGGGCAACAGCTTGGAAAGCTAATGTTCTCAGGAAGCCCCGGCCCCACAGCTTGAGCCTCACATCCCAGGGCTACTTCATTCTACCTTTGACCAGCCCCTCCCCCACCTCCCTCTCTACTCTAAACCATGGTAGAGCTTCTAACTCAAATCCCATCAGCCATGATGGGGACTTGAGATTGACCCGTACTTGCAACAATTTCTGTAGTCTTGGTGACACACCCAAGAGTGGGATTGTGGGGTTGTCAGGTGTGCACCACTCCCACTTTACCAGATAATGCCCCACTGTTTCCCAACGTGGTTATGTTAGTTTATTTAGATCCCCACCCGCAGCGGTGATGACGTGGTCTGGTTGCCTCTGCATTCTCATCCACACTTACATTGGTAGACCTCTTACCTTTTGCCAACCTGGTGGAGAATTGTTATCTCATTGTGTTTTCAACTTGTTTTTCTCTTAATTATGAATGAAGTTGGACACATTTTAATATATTGATTGGTTTCTTTATATATTTATTCAGATTTCCTCTTCAATAAAGAGTCTGTGTAAATCTCTTGCTCATTTTCCTTCTATTGAATTGACACCATCTTATTGATTTTTAGGATTTCTTTATATAAAATCAGCTATATGTGAAACAAATGTCTTCTCCCAGTTTCTGGCTTGTATTTTAACTTCTTTTTGGTGGCCATAGGACTGTGTGTATTTTTGTGATTTAAGAACTATTTTCCTATCCTTGTGGATTAGACAGATTTTCAGCCCATATTATCTTCTAAATTTTTCCAGTTTTGCCTTTGCTAGGTAAGAAATCAATCTATCTGTAATAGATTTTTAAGCATGGTAGGTAGGGGCTAAATTCATTGTTTTATGAGTGTATAATGAATTGATCCAGAAAATTTTATTGAAAGCCTATCTTTCCCTGGTCTGCAATGCCTCTGTTATAAATAATGTTTGAACTTACATGTGAATCAGTATCTAGCCCTCTACCTGGCATATTTTTTGTTAGTTATGTCTTGCTGTATAACAAATTACCTCAAAATTTAGCAGCTTAAACAATAAACATTTATTATCAGTGAGTCAGAAATCTGGATGCTGCTTAGTTGGGTGCCTCTGGATTGATGCCTGTCATGAGGTTGCAGTCAGGGTGTCAGCCAGGGGTGCTGTCTCAACTGAGAGCTCAGCTGGGGAAGGGCATGCTTCTGAGTCCACCTGTGAGTTGATGCCAACATTCTGTCTCTCATGGGTTATTAAATCAAAGTCTTGGTCCTTTGTTGGCTGTTGATCAGAGGTCTCCCTCTGTGCCTTCTCATGGAGGCTCTGCATAGGGCAGCCCACACTTGGCAGCTGGCTTCCCACAGAGCAAGCAAACAGAGTGAGGAAGAGAGAAGCCACAGTTTTTTTGTAAATTAATTTCAGGAGTGACACCCCATCATTTATGTCGAGTGTTAATTAGAAGCATGTCAGTAAGTTTAGCCCATGGTCAAGGGAAAGGTATTACACAAGCACGTGAATATCAGGAGGTAGGGATCATTGGGGGCTGTTTTAGAGGCTGCCCACCACACTTTTTTAGTCATATAAATTATTAAGTTTCTTAATATTAATCTTCCAGTTATTTTAAGTGACTTTGATAGGATTGTTGTTCTTTCTTTTTAAAAACTGTCCGTATTCAAAATAAAAATAGAAAGAGAAAACAGGCATTCCTTGGAGTGGATTTTTGGAAGTACACATAATGGAACTTTGGAAGTGATAGGAAAAAAGGTAGAGATGTGAACTTTCTCCAGGTGACTGAGTTCAGTGTAATTATAGTTAGAATGTACCATGTTCTTAACTAGTTTATCTCAATTTTCCAAACTGAATATCATAGTGTATTATAGGAAACATTTTTACATGTTAGCTCATCATTTATGAGACTCTTTGAGACAAAACAAAGTACCTGCCATCTCCTTTATTCATTTTATGCAGTTCATGGAGCTCAATGATGCTAAAACCATATCTCCGGTGTCATTGAAAATGGTACTTGGAACAGGATGAGAGGGTTGCATTGTAATAGCTGTTAACAGCATGGCTTCTTTTTCATTTAAAGCACAAACATCTGCCAACACACTTTCATGGTTACCTAGTTGAAAGAAATTCTTAGGAGTAATTATTTTGAGTTGAATTGATTACTTAAAGATTAACTTTAATACACGCAATTGTTATGTTCCTCAACCTCCTAGTTCACAGCTTCCTGTGTACACTCCATGGAAGGAGGATGGTTTTAGTTGTGGTTGAAGAGATTATTAAAAGGACTTCATCATCAGTAGAGCATCTTGACCCGGTTAACTTTTTCTTTCTTCTTTCAGCTTTGTCACACCTGTGGAGCAGCTTTAGTTTGTACTAATGCTTGGCTCCAGCCAATAATTTGGAATAGATGAGTTCAGATTCCTGGCACTGTATGAACATTGCGATTAGAAACTGCATAGTTCTATGTGAGCCTCCTGGTTCCTTCTTTATTTCAAGGTCATGTGTGTGTGTGTGTGTGTGTGTGTGTGTGTGTGTGTGTGTGTGTGTGTGTATACGTATCTATACATCTATGGCTGATACTTAGTTGGCAAAGAGAGACCTACATAAGTTCTAGAATAATTTTTTTAAGTATGGCTAATAAGAAAACCTCCTCTTTTGAGAAAAAAATATTTAGTAACAATAAAGAAATAAAAATAAATGTATTTCCAGCTAAGATGCCAGATCTCTGATAGCATACCTTTGGCAAAGCTTGCAACCTCTCATTTTTTGTAAAACTAGAGAAGTTATGTATAAACAAATGACAATGCAGTACTTGCAGTACTGTTGGCAAAGATTTCTATACCATGTTATTAATTCTAGATCTGATTCTTTTGTCCTGCAACATCCCCCTTATTTTCATCAATGTAACAAGTCAAAAATTAGGAATATGTAAGCTCATTTGAATGCACATTGGTGCTAAGTTAAAGATTAAGAACTTCAAAGAAACTGAGGGTATTCAGATAGACTCCCACAGCTAGAGGGTTAGGAAGGCATTGCAAACACTGAGCGGCCACCTTTGTCCACTCCTTGTTACCTGGGACTCACGCAGCAGTTTGCATTAGGGAAGCTTACCTTAGGAGGTGCTTCCTTCAATTTATATTTTGCAGTGTAAAATGCAATTGTGATCAAGATAGCTTTCGGATATGAAGGTAATTTTGTATTTAAAGTAAATCTTTCAAAATCAGGAGATTTTGAGGTTCTTTTCTGATAGTATGCTACACCGCATAATGTATATTTTAAGAAAAATTCCTCTCATTGATCACATATTTGGTTTTGATAGATTTCCTGCACAGGCCATATGTCCAGGCTTTGTTAAAAATAAAGATCCTAAACTCTAATTTATCTTGAGTTATGAGCCATCTAATTATTTCTCTTCATTGCTGTTAGATTCTGCTTCAAGCTCTAACAGTGCCTCTGAGCCATGGGAAAATTTTATACATGAGAAATATTTTGAATCCAGTAAAAAACATGGGGAGCTGAGTTGTTTTCATATCTGAGTCGGATGAAGCGAGGTCTTATATAAAGCCATAATTAAGTGACGGGCTGATGCGAGCTTTGGTGTTTGATATAATTATTTCTTTTTTCCATTTGGTGCAGTTCGAGTCAGAGGGTTGGGCACTCTGAAAGAGAGACTCATGGAGGGCACGTCAGATCTTTTCCTTTGGTGAATGTCAAGGCAAAATTATTCAGAATATAATCTGAAATGCATTTGATCATACGGCAGATAGTTTAATAATTCATGTCTGGCCTTATTAGCAAAGCCTTGTGTTTACTGTGCTATCACCAAAATAAGATAAAAAATCAAGGTTATAGTGATGTGTGTGTGTATGTATGTATGTGTGTTCCAGTTTAAAATATTTTCTTTGCCTTTCTAATGACAGCAATTATGCATTTGAGGTGAGAGGGGGAGGAAAAATTACATAAGGATAATGTCTGATTTATAATTGCTCATGCCCAAAAGTGATACAGAAGGGCTTGACAATATGGTGCTGTCATCATGTAACTCTGTGACAGAGGTTTTAAAATGTAAATGCCCTCTCAAAACAAATGAAAACATGTAATGGATTCCACGTTTAATTGCTGTGGCCATTAAATGCCAGCGTACCAGTAATGCTCATGGACAATGCATAGGACATTATTTACATAGACTATAAAAGCTAGGAAATACTAACATCTTCGGTTTGGAGGTAATTAGGCAGTCCTGGTTATATGATATTAAGATGGTCCCAATTTGAGGCATGTTTAAAGAATAGTGGAGAAAGGTAGCTTGGCACCCTCACTCCCCTCGGTGCCTGCTCTCTGGCAGTGACACCGAGCACAGGACCGAGGTTGCCTGTCAATTTCAGGAAGGGAGCTGGCACGTGGCCTATGATTTCAGGGCCCTGTGACACCTGCAGGTGTCGGGGACAGAAGAGCTCATTTAGAAGCTGCACTGCAAGATGGGAAGACAGGTGGCAACTCTCTTACAGAGATATCTTTTATTTGAGCAGAACCAGACCAACTGTTCCTCATTAAAACACATTTTGCAACATGTTCTAATGCGAGCAGATCACGTATGTGTGCGTATGTTCAGAGAATACTCGGGAATGTGCCATCTACAGGTCACATTTGCAAACTCTCAACAAGGCTCAGAACTGCAAGGCAGGTGTGCAGAGTGCGCCCGACCTGAGGCTGGCTCTCCTGGACAGTCCTTCCGTAGAGAAACACAAAATAGCACCATTGCCTTCCCGAGGTTGTGTAGCAGAGAAAGGGGGAAGTCTGTTTGGTCTTGATCTTGATAGTCATTTTAATAATTAGGTACTGCCATGATTTTTTCTTATTTCTTTATATTGCATTATCAATGATAGGTTACTACCAAGGCTAACCTTAGCATGATTAAAGCCCAGCCTCTCATCCACTTCACCATTTATTCCTACTATCTGTAAACTGGGTGAGTACTTAAAGTTGGGATTTGTTCATGTGAACTATCTCCCTAGGAGGTTGGGTGGTATAAAGGAGAGAGGGATGTAGAGTATTTAGAGCACTGTGGGCACATGGTGTGTCCATAAATATGCTACTTAGAATTTTTGCATAGAGCCTGTCCTCCACTTTTCTTACCGGATCCTTATGCTTCTGGTTCTGTGGCCTTAATCTTATATATAAAGAGCCAGGGTCCGTAACGACCGAAGGCTCGACCAAACACCAGAAGTCAGTGCTGGGTTGCCGTGGTGACCCAGGACTGACTGCATCTGGTGCTGGCACAGTGATCCAGCACTGACTGCCGAGGGGGCTGCGGATCAGGCCTGGAGAGAGGCCTGCAGAGAGAGAGGCAGGGTCTGATCTGCAGCCTCTGTAGCAGCCGTTGATCAGCTATTGCCTCTCTCTTTCTCTCCGGGCTTCCCCAGCAGCCATGTCTCGGTTTCTCTCTAGGCCTCCTTGGGGTCTGCTAATCAGCCCTGCCTCTTTGATCAGGCCCAGAGATAGGCCCAGAGATGCTGTCTGGCATAGAAACCAACCAATCAGAACCTAATCTGGGTGAACTGCGACAGAACCTAATAACATGGGGGCTGAGGAGGGGTTTTAAGGGCAACAGCTGTTTGGTATAAGGTATAAGAAAGCAGTTCAATTTTTTAATGACCACTTTGGCAGTATAGTGCATATGGCTGGCGATCAGTCCAGATATAGGGATTATGTGTTTTTGTCTGCCAAGAGCATCTCCTCCTGCTGAGAAAGGCCTCCCCCGCCCCCCCATTTAAGCAATCCTATCCTATATAAACTATCTACACTAATAAAAGGGTAATATGCTAATTAGACCAGGTCAACCGGCCATCTTCTGGACATCAAGCTTTTTTCCGGACAAAGCCATGGTGGTGGGGGCTGAGGCAGAGGCCGTTAGGGGCGATCAGGCTGGCAGGGAAGGGCAGTTAGGGGTGATGAGGCAGTTAGGGGCAATCAGGCCGGCAGGGTAGGACAGTTAGGGGAGAGATCAGGACGGCAGGGGAGGGCCGTTGGGAGCAAGATCAGGCTGGCAGGAGAGGGCAGTTGGGGGTAACCAGGGCGGCGGGGGAGGGCAGTTGGGGGCAATCGGGCAGGCAGGGGAGCAGTTAGGCATTGATGAGGCTGGCAGGGGAGTGTTTAGGGGGTGATCAGGCTGGCAGGCAGAAGTGGTTAGGGGCAATCAGGCAGGTAGGCAGGCGAGCGGGTGGGAGCCAGTGGTCCTGGATTGTGAGAGGGATGTCTGGCAGTCGGACATCCCCCAAGGGGTCCCAGATTGGAGAGGGTGCAGGCTGGGCTGAGGGACATCCCCCCGCCCAGTGCACTAATTTTGTGCACTGGGCCTCCCCCCCCTCTCTCTTTCTCTCTCTCTCGCTCTCTCTCTCTCTATATATATATATATATACACACACACTAATAAAAGACAAACATGCAAATTGACCGTACTTTCGCTATGCCTTAAGCCATGCCCACCAGCCAATCAGAGTGACTATATGCAAATTAACCCAACCAAGATGGCGGTTAATTTGCATATACTGGCTGGGAGCAAAGACTGAAGACAACGTGGAAGCAAAGTGCTACAGAAGGGAGCAAAGTAGAGGCGTCGGAGACAGGAACGGAGCCAAGGCGGCAGAGGCGGGAGGCAGGAGGGAAACCCAACCGGGCGCCGGGGAGCGGGAGGGGAAACAAACCAGCCGCGCGGCGGGGAGCGGGAGCGAAGCCCGCCTCAGCGGGTTTTGCTCCCTTCTCTGCTTTGCTCCAGCCGCAGGAAGCCCTATTCTTGCAGGAATCTTCCTGCAACGGGCCTCGAGTATATATATATATATGCCTAAGCGACCAAAAGACCAGTCGACTGGTTGCTTTGACGCACACTGACCACCAGGGGGCAGATGCTCAATGCAGGAGCTGCCCCTGGTGGTCAGTGTGCTCCCACAGCGGGCACGCTGCTCAGCTGACTGAAGGGCGCCAGACACCGGCCTCATGGCTGCCAAGCGCAGCTGCAGCGATGCGAGCCTCTCCTGCCTCCACAGCATTGCTAGGAAGGATAGCAGCGGCAGGCGCAGCAGGGCCGGGATGAGTGGGAGCTGCGCGGTGCACCTGTCCATCCCAGGCTCAGGCTCCTCCCCGGGCCGCCCGGCTTCACACACTACTACATCACTCGGGGGATTCGGACTTTCAGTTTGGGCCCGATTCCCAGGATCGGGCCGAAACCAGCAGTCCGACATCCCCCAAGGGGTCCCAGATTGCGCAAGGGCACAGGCCAGGCTGAGGGACCCCACGGGGGCACGAATCCGTGCACCGGGCCTCTAGTACATATTATAATATGCAAACATTTTTATTTATTTATTTATTTTTGTTAATTCTCACTTGAGGATATTTTCCCCCCATTGACTTTTAAAGAGAATGGAAGGGAGGGGGGGAGACAGAGAGAAACATCGATGTGAGAGAGACACATTGATTGGTTGCCTCCTGTACACACCCTGACCGGGGCTAGGGATCAAGCCTGCACCTAGGTACTAGTACATGTCCTTGACTGGGAATCAAACGTGTAACCCTTCAGTCCGAGGACCAATGCTCCAACCACTGAGAAAAACTGGCCAGGGCAACAATATGCAAATATTTTTTATGAGAAGGAGGAGGAACTGCGGGAGAAGCCTCTTCTGAACAACACGAATTTCTTCCATTGGAAGGCCAAGCCCATCCAGCTCCCAGAGAAGGATACTTGCAACTGTATGAGATTGTAACTGGAATGCAAAGGAACAAGTAGAAATGCAAATATCCCTTCAGAGAACATTGATCCACCATCTCCTAGTGCCCTCTCCTTCAGGTCCGTTTCTTTTGGATGAAAGAGCTATGAGTAGGACAACTACGTGTGGCCCTGGAGGACCATTTGCTCAGCAAGCAGCTACCTGGGACGGCCTACATGAGCTCAGAGAAAGGAAAAGGATTTAGCAGAAGCCCAGCGCTGGAGGCCCCCTCTTCCTCCACCAGGAAGCTTCAGGGTCACTAGCCATACAGTCACCAGGGGTAGAGGGGCCCCGTGCACCCTGCCGTGTAAACATGTAGAGCGTTAGGCTTCTGTTGGAAAGCGTTCTTTTGTGCGGCTAGTTCAGCTCTGCTGAACTGAGCACACTTTCTGGTGGGATAACGAGATCATTTGGGGATCACATGTGCCATGAGTAGCAGGCAGTGATGTACCCCCGAGATGTTCATGTCCTAATCCTGGGAACCTGTGAAGGTTACCCTACCTGGCAAAAGGGATTTTGAGGATGTGTTTAAGTTAAAGATCTTGAGATTATACATGGGGTCCAATGGAAATCATCAGGGTGCTTATCAAAAAGCCAGTGCTAGTGGCCTTGAAAGTGGGGGAAACTGGGTGAGTACTTAAAGTTGGGATTGTCCTAGAAGCCAAATGGCAGACCTGGTGTTTGTGGCAATGTGTTAGAGTAGCAATACAAAACATGTTAGTTTGCTACTTCTCTGCTAGTAAATTGTTGTCTCCCCCCAATGATGCTGTTTTATATTTATACTGTGTATGTAGCACTGGTGATATTTGATTCTTTGTCCCATTTACCTTACAGTGTAATAAGAAATACAAGAATAGGTAAATGGCAATTCATATGGAAAGACTATTTATATATATATGTGTGTGTGTGTATATATATATATATA
>NW_005361913.1:3742617-3754648 GCF_000412655.1 Myotis brandtii | reverse complement strand
ACACACACACACACACACACACAAGGAATATCCTTTCAATTTACCTGTCCCCTCCCCCATGACCGGCCCTGGGCATCCATGGGAAAGCCAGGCCAGCCCCCCTCTCAGGAGCACACTTGGGATCATGCAGGAGACAGCAAGAGACAGGCCATGCACTACTGTTGATAGGTGCCGTGATGGGAGCCAGCCAACGGGACGCTCAGCCCGAGAGGGGTGCACCTAACCCTTCCTGCTGTGCACCAGTGGAGGGCAGCTTCCTGCTGGGGTGTCCTTCAAGAACATAAGAACAGAAGGCAGAGAGCAGATAGTGGGTAGAGGGGAGGTGGCTGGTTCAGGTAGGGCACAGAACTGGGGCAAAGTGTTTTAGGTAGAGTTGTGGGGTTACAGTGACATTTTTCTTTCCTTTGTAGTTTCATTGACAACAGCATTACCATAATATTAGATATCGAAGAAAAAGCAGGTAAAAGTGGACCCTAGCACATCTGAGAGTTGAATCCCACTTCATAGCTTGTGGAACCCAGTCTCCCCTTCTCACATCGGATGGTTTCATAAAGCGCCTCTCCAGAAGGTTCACTCACTGAGGGCTGAGAATAAGAGGTGCTGACTTCCCAGTGGGCATAGCTTCTCCCTGTGGGCGAGTGCTATGAGGGTGGTACCCAGGACAGGGCGTTGTCATGTTGGGACTATTGATGAGTGCTGTGGTCCAAGTGTTTTCCAAGCCACACTACTGGAATGTAAAAAATAGCAGCCCTTAATTTAAACCTATACACTGGCCGGCATGGCTCAGTAGTTGAGCATTGACCTATGAACCAGGAGGTCATGGTTTGATTCCAGTTCAGGGCACAATCCCCATTGTGGGGTGTGCAGGAGGCAGCCAATCAATGATTCTCATCACTGATGTTTATTTCTCTCTCCCTCTCTGAAATCAATAAAAGTATATTTTAAACCTATATTCCAGGTACTCTGCCTGGGCTCTGGGCATGTCATTTCTAAGCCTTTCAACAACATCAGGTACATATTGGTCTCCTTACTTCACAGAGGAGCTGGTTAGGGTTAGAGAGCTTAAACCACTTGCCCAAGGTCACAAGGCTGATGAAGGTCTGAACTTGGGCTTAGTTTCTGGTCTGCTCATTCATTATGCTGTGTGCCTCCTGATGGTATGTTTAAGGAACAAATATAGCTTAAATCAATGAATCACATTTGAAAAACAAATAAAATAGTGACTTTGCAATTGTGTTAAAGGAATGTCTGCAGTTTACATATTCCATGAGAACCACAAGATACCTTATTTGAGTTTTAAATGTTTAAGACACTCTCTCATTTGATTCCCATAACAAACCATTGATGTGCAAATACTAACAGCATCTCCATTTTACAGGTGATTTTGTATGGCAGCAAAGAGAGGATAAGGGTTAGGGTTGGGGTAGGGTTAGGGTTCGGGTTAAAGCCCAGAGCCCAGGCACTTAGGATTCCTAGAACTGGTCCCAGTTGTGCCTGTGGGTGTTACATGTGCTCAGGGTAAAAAGCCTGTCTTTCCCTTCCCCAACAATAAGTATGTAACTGTTAGAGAAGGGGCAATAATTAGAGATGGACTTTTGTTACCATCTAACCAGACTAAGCTTTCTCCACTGTCTTCATTTATCTTTAATTGATTGAAATCTGATCCCTAAAGTTTCTGAACATGAAAGTTGTTTTTGGTTTATATACTTGGTTCTACTGTAACACATCAACAAAATGAAAAGGCAGCGTACTAAATGGGAGAAAATATTTGCAAATTATATATCTGATATCTAATAAGGGGTTAATATCCAAAATATATAAAGAACTCATACAACTCAATAGCAAAAAAAAAAAAAATGAACAGAGGCTCTGAATAGACATTTTTCCAAAGAAGACATATAGATGGCTAGCAGGTACATAAAACGATGCTCAACATCACTATCCTCAGGGAAATGCAAATCAGACAACAGGGAGGTATCACCTTACACCTGTCAGAATCACTATTCTTAAAAAGACAAGACGTAAGTGTTGGCAAGGATGTGGATAAGGGAACACTTGTGCACTGTTGGTGGGAATGTAAATTGGTCCAGCCACTGTGGAAAGAGGTATGGAAGTTCCTTACAAAATTCAAAATAGAACTACTATGTGATCCAGCTATTCCACTTATAGGAATATTTCCAAATATTCAAAAACACTAACTCAAAAGGATATATACACTGAAACTTCTCATCACAAGACAAATAAATGTGTGACTCGGCATGGTGATAGATGTTAAGTGGTCTTACAGTGGTGGTCATTCACGGTGTATACAGACTTCGAGCATTAGGCTGTACACTAGAAACTAAGACAAGGTTATATGTCAGTTATATCTCAATGTGTTTTTTTTAAAAAAAAGAAGTTCCTTCTTGGGACCCATTACTTGATTGATAGCATAATGGGGCTTTCTTTGCATTTTAAAATTATTTTCTCCTGTGTCTCTCCCTTTCTAGGAATTCAGAAGCAGGCGTGGGGGTCCCCTGAGCTCCATGTCCCAGCGCGACTCGGCGGGTTCCAGAGTGGGGCTGCGGCTGCGAAGCCTCCGTCAGGACGGAGCACTGACGGTGTCTGTGGGCCTCGCCCTCTTTGCTCTTCTTTTGGCTCTTTTTGTCAAGCTCTATAATTAAAACACAACTAAATGAAACATCTGCGAAGAAGAATAAATTCCTAATTAAAGTCTTCAGTGAAGAGGAAGCAACCACATCAGTTCTCAAAGGGCAGTCATTTATACTGGCCTCCTGGCCGCCTTTTAGCCACACTTTTTGATGAAGCTCACCCTGTCTCACGTGGAGTGGGGCCCACTGGTTATTTGAGCTCAAACTTCATAACAGCTGCCATAGCCTGTCTTTCACATTAAGCTCCTTTTGGTTTATTTTTAGCAAGAAATGCAAGTGGCTGCATCGTCTTTAAATCGTCAATCTTCAGGTCAGAACCTGACATACAGGAGTGGGCCTGGTCACCTCTTCCTTATGTGAGAAGACTTTTCAACCTTTAATAAACATTTTTAAATGCATCTCCTTCTTTATGCTTTGTCCGAAGTCCTGATGCTACAGATATCTTATTTCTCGCAGCAGATGTGTTCCTGAAAAGTTTATAGCAAAGCCTACTTTTGGATCTTCAATCCTTTCGGAATGTGTGGGGGAGGGGGATGGCTGGACGACTCTGCCATTGAAAGGACTCTCTGCAGCGGTGGAGAAGTAAGGAAGTACCCAGTTCCTTAGCGCCCATGCACTTTCAAAAACGGGATTAGTCCAGTTCACACTGTGCCCCTTTTCGGACATTTTTGCTTGATTGCATCAGAGGTTTATTTCTACCTGCCATTGTTGACCTTTACTGAAGGAAGTGGCTTCTTTCATAATGAAAGGAATTGGCGTAATAAGAAATCATCAGAATTTGAAGAACTTATTTGGATTGTATCAGCACAGGGAAATCAGGTGCCCTGTGATTACCATAGGACATTTTTCCTCTTTAAACCCACACCCTGTTCAGCTCTTCCCTTTATCACAAAAATGTTTCAGCCTTTTATGTGTCTTGTAAGGAATCCAAATTAAAATTTAATTATGTCATCAGTTGGTGAGTTAGTACATTTCTCCCGAAACTGGTATGTGAGTCTAAGAGGAAATCACATTTAAAAAACAAAGTCTGGGGGGTGGGGAGTGAAGGGGGCCTAATATATGGTGACAGTGACAGAAGATTTGACTTTGGGTGGTGAGCACACGGTGCAGTATACAGATCTTGTAACATAGAGATCCACATCTGAAACCTATATGCTCCTATTGACCAATGTCACCCCAATAAATTTAATATGCGTGCCAAGATGAAGTCCCCCTCAGGTGGGGTCCCCAAGTAAGCATGAGGAGCAGAGTCCCTGTCAGCGTGTGTAGAGCAAGAAGGCACTCTGTTGTGTTAAGCCACTGAGATTTGGGAGTTATAACCTAGCCTATCCTGATTCATACAGAGTCCGTCACCATAGGACAGTTGACCTGCACTTTGTAAATATAGCTGCTGTTGTGCCTCATATTGTCTTTTCATGTTTTCTCTTAGGGCCAAAATCCTCCTGTTTTGTAAATATAGCTGCTGTTGTGCCTCATATTGTCTTCTCATGTTTTCTCTTAGGGCCAAAATCCTTCTGTAACAAACCTTCCTTCCTTCCTTCCTTCCTTCCTTCCTTCCTTCCTTCGTGGCCCTCTCTGTCTAAAAGGAAAGTTATACAGAGGTCTGTCTCAGGCTGCTATAATAATGCCATAGAGTGGGTGGCTTATAAATAGTAGATATCTCTGACAGTTCTGGAGGCTGGGAAATCCAGGATCAAGGTGCCAGCAGATGTGGTGCATTGTGATTCATGGATGCTGTTTTCTGGCTGCATCCGCACATGGTGGAAGGGGCAGGGGAGCTCTCTGGGTCTCTTCTTATAAAGGGACTAACCCCATTCAGGAGGGTTCCACCCTCATGACCTACTCACCACCTGAAGGCCCCACCTTCCACCATCATATTGGGACTTGGGTTTCAACATATGAATTGGGGGTGGGGGAACACAAACATTCAATCTACAGCAAAATATTCTTCAGTACTTTGGACCATTTTGTTTCTAAAGGTAAACTCTTAGAGGAAAACATACAGATGAAAATGTACATAAATTATAGGGGACAGCTTGATGGATTTTCAAAAAGTAAATACACATAACCAGCCCCAGTAGACTCGCCATGCACCTTCCCAGACATTAATTCTGCCCCAAAAAGGTAACCATCACCCATATTTATAATACCATAGATTGGTTTGCCTGTTCATGAACTTTATATAAATGGCATCGTAATCAAGTACTATTCCCTGTCTGCCATTACCCAACATTACTTGTGAGTTGCATCCAGGTTGTTGTATGTAGCAGTATCACTTGTGTTGCTGAATAGAATTCTACTGTATGAACGTACCACATTGTATTTAGCCATCCTACAGGTGGATTGTTTCTAACTTTCCGGCTGTCATGAATAGTGCTGCTCTAAACTTGTGTTTTGGTGCACATGTGTAATCACTTGTGTGCTGAGCATATATCCAGAACTCAGATTGCTTAGTTGGGTCTTATGCATATGCTCAGCTTCAGTAAATACTGTCAAGTGGTTTTCTTGATTGGTTGTACCAATTTACATTCCCCCCAGCAGAGTTCTGGATGCAATCCATTTATTGACATGAACTCCACCATTCTCCCCACTACTACTTCTCTCTGTACCCTTGCCATTTTTTGGCAGACCTTACCTCTGACTTCTCCTACCTGTGGGTTGGCCCTATCTATACTAATAAAAGGGTAATATGCTAATTAGACCAGATGTCTTCCATACATACTTCCGGACAAAGCCACAGTGGCGGGAGCCGAGGCAGAGGTGGTTACGAGCAATCAGGCCAGCAGTGGAGAGCAGTTAGGGGCCAACAGGCCGGCCAGGAAGAGCAGTTGGGGGCAATCAGGCCAGCTGGGGAGAGTAGTGATCAGGTCTGCCAGGGAGAGCAGTTAGAAGGTGATCAGGCCAGCAGGCAGAGGCGGTTAGGGGCGATCAGGCAGGCAGGCAGGTGAGTGGTTAGGAGCCAGTGGTCCTGGATTGCGAGAGGGATGTCCAACTGCCAGTTTAGGCCCGATCTCTGCAGCAGTCAGACATACCCCAAGGGGTCCCGGATTGGAGAGGGTGCAGGCTGGGCTGAGGGACCCCCCAACCCCATGCACGAATTTTGTGCACCAGCCTCTAGTAGTAATAATAATATTGATAACTATCTAGCCCTTAAATGTGCCAGATATTATGAAGTGCACTTTACAAGTGTTAATCAGTCCCAAATAAAAAACAACTTTGGGATAAGTATTATTATTCCCATTTTATTGAAAAAAAAAATCTAAAATTCACAAGATTAAGTAACTTCCAAGGGACTCAGAGCTAAGTTATAGAGACAGGACTTGAACATAGCCTGACTCTGAAGCCCATGTTTCTACACTGTCCACTCGTGCTGCTCCCTTGTACCCTGTCTTCCACCTGAGCCTGACTGTGCCAACAGATCTGTATCTGGGAGGGACCGTGTGGATGCCTGGATTCTGGGCAGCTCTGTCCTTCTCTCAGTGTTGTGTTGCTCCAAGAATGTGCGTGTACTGAATGCACTTAATAAAGATTTATTAATCAAGTTTTGCCTTCCTCCTTCCCTCCCTTCCCTTCTCACTTTCCCTCTCCCTCCCTTTTTCTTTCTGTCTTCTTTATTAAATGTGAGATAGTCAATAGGAGAATGTAAAGAATTCTTTTCTAAAAACTTTTTTGCTGGGAAAATGTGTCTACAAACATCAGATTTCCATATGTTGTTCAGTCAAAACATATGCTTTTCTACTGACTTCATTTCTGGTTGAAATTTCAGTATATATTATGTCATGAAGAGAGAATTTGAGTTATAAATGAAACTTCAAGAGGTTTTATAATTATTAAACTAGAAAAAAATGGAGAAAGGAAGAGAAGGGCAGGAAAGAAGAAAAAGGAAAAGAAAAAAGATATTCTTAAGACTTGCCTGGCCCCCGAGGCACCCGAGGGTGCTGCAGTGCACTCACAGGAATGCCATCGATATCTTAAATGTTCAAGATCAACACAGCAACATCTGTTAGATTCATGCAAACTACTATTAGCTCAAAATAGTTCATAATTTCAACATTAGAATTCACAACATATTTTGATGATGCCCTGTGTTTGTGAGTGGATTTTCAGCAGTTGCTTTGATGTATCAAGTGAAAATGGATGTGGAACAAGACATGAAGGTGATCTTATTCCAAGGTTTGAGAGTTGTGCAGGGCCCAACAGATGCCCAGTTTCTATTGATAAATAATGACAATTTTAGACTGAAATAAAATATTTTTTTCAATTTACATGTATTACTTTTTAAAACTTTTTATGAGATATGAGGACATACATATTAAGTTGTTAGGGCCTGCCTACTTAATGAACAGAATGGGTAGCTGTTTTGGCCTTGGGGTGCCATGAATCAAGAAAACTTGAGAACCTCTACTTTATGATACAACCCAATTTAGAGAATTCATGCCCAACTTTGATAAATGTGTACTTGCCTTACTACAGAGCTTGGTTTTTATGGTGTTCAAACCATAAATTTGGGTTAAGGAACTGTGAAGGCGCTAAGGACCTGATTCAACTGGATTCATATTTCAGTTGTTTCCAATACAAATTTGAGGTAGATAGGGAAAGAGCATGAGATTTTTTTTAAATTCTTTATTAGTTGAGGTATTACAAATGTGTCCTCATCCCCTCCCATTAAACCCCCATCCTCCCCCACCCCCACCCCACTCATGCTCTCATCCCCCTGTTGTTCATGTCCATTGGTTTGGCTTATATGCATGCATACAAGTCCTTTGGTTGATCTCTTCCCCTTGCCCCCTCCCTCCCCTACTTTCCCTCTGGGGATTAATAGTCTGATCTCTGTTTCTCTGTCTTTGGATCTGTCCCTGTTCATCAGTCTATGTTGTTCTCTATACCATACCACCCTGAACGCGCCCAATCTCGTCTGATCTCAGAAGCTAAGCAGGGTTGGGCCTGGTTAGTACTTGGATGGGAGAGCATGAGATTTTTGACATCAGCAAAAGTTTGGTTTCAATGGCAGCCAGGCCACTTTCTCTTTCTCATCTGTAAAATAAGGGCATGATTCCATTGCAGGATCGTTGGAAGACTAAATCAGCTTATCATATGTCAAGTCCTGTGTCTTTGGCACACATCATTTCTCCCCTTTTCATATTTACTTTAGCCATTTAAGCCTGGAAACCAATTCTACCACTAAAGTTAGGTGTTTTAAATTCTGATATTAGCACATGACTACCAAAAAGAATTATATATGAAATAAAAAGATTCCCACTTCAAGGACTTAGAGTCTAATTCTAACAAATGTAGCAAAGGAAGAAAAATTCAAAGAAAATGGATTGCAGCTGTATTTGTGGAGACCAAATTAATGAATGGCACAGAGCAGATTTGTGTGGCCAATCTTAGATCAAGAAGGAGGTTTTCCATGCCCAAAGATGAAAAGAGCAAATAGATTAATAGGCAGGCCTAGAAGTCATGCCCTCCCCCATCCTGCCTTGGGGGTAAAAGGAAATGCAGACACTATTATTCTTCATTAGTTTTCTGTCAATTACTTCCTACCAGTACTATTTCCTAGAGTTCTATAGCCAAAATACCCCAACTGTGGACTGTGTAGTAGTTAAATCAAAGGGTTTCATTTGGTCTCTATGGTCTTCCTAGTTTATGGGCATCTGAATGCATTTATGTGTACTGATGAGGAAAGTGCCCAGAACAAATAAATATAAAAACTTAGATCAAAGTAAGGGAAAAGTTCAAGTTAGAGGCCTAAAGAGCTAGGAATTTTACTTTTGGGTTTATCTCATCTGCTTTTAATATGTCTAATTAATCATAACAACTATAGATGTTATCCCAGACTGTCTGATTCCAAGGTTTAAGCTTTTAACTTCTGTTTTTACCCCCAATTTCCATAAAGAGGAATAAAATACATGTGGTTTTTAAACAGACCAAAAGCTTTTCAAATACTGTAGCTATAAAGCATGTTGTTCATTTATGACTCATTTTACTTGAACTTCACCTTTGTGAACTAAAGCATACCATTCACATAAGTAAAGAGCCTAATTATAATCTGCAGCTCCATCTTAAATTGAGTGTTATCTCCCGCAAAGAGTCACTTTGGAATGTCTGTGATGACAATCCTGAAAGTAATTCCTCTTGCAATCCTGTGAATCTTTGCCCTTACAGGAGGAATTTGTGTGATAATCTCTACTCTTAGAGGTGTAATTTGTTTTGAAATTACCAGAAGTAATTTAACCATATCTGGTGAGTGAAGCATAACATTAAACTAGGTGTATTGGTAGGGATCCCCAGGAAAATTCTTTTGTTGAGCCTGGTCCTTTTAAGAAAATGCCTTGCAGCAAGACCTTCTTCCCTTAAACACTAGACTTTCCCCTAAACAGTATGAACAAAGAAAAGTCCTGGACCAGATGGCTTCCAGGTGAATTCTGCAAAACATTTAAAGAATAATAAACATCAGTCCTTTTCAAACTCTCAAAAATTTGAAGAGGGAGGGGCACTTCCTAACTCATTCTATTAGTCCTGATATCAGAGCCAGATAAATATACTGGTACTACAAGAAAAAATTAGAAACCAAATATTCTATATGAGCGTAAATGAAAAATACACAACAAATTATTAGCAAATTGATTTCAAAAGCATATTAAAATAATTATCAACCATGACCAAGTGGGATTTATCCCAGGAATTCAAGGCTGGTTCAACATAAAACCAACATAATACAAACACATTGATAGAATGAAGGGGGGAAAGTGTGATTACCTCAATTGATACAGCAAAGGCATTTGACAAAATCAAATAACCTTTCATGAAAAAAATAGGAACAGAGGGGAAATTCCTCCACACAATAAAGGGTATTTATGAAAAACCCACAGCTAATACCATATTCAAGAAGTGAGAGGCTGGATGTTTATTCCCTAAGATCAGGAACAAGGCAAAGATGCTTGCTCTTACTGCTACTATTTGACATTATATTGAAAATTCTAGTGAGAGCTTTTAACTAAGAAAAAGAAATAAAAGGCATCCAAATTGGAAATGAAGAGGTAAAATTATATTTGCAGATGGCATGATCTGAGAGAGACCCAATTACAAAGAATTCATAAGAAAGCTACTAGAGCTAATAAATTCAGCAAAATTGATGATAAGATCAACACACAAAAATCAGTTATGTGAACTGATCAAAAAATGAACAATCAAAAAAATTTCAGAAAGCAATTTTATTTACAAGACCATCTAAAATAATTAATACTGAGGAATAAGGCTAACAAAAGGACTGAAAGACTCATATGCTCAAAATTACAAAACCTTGGTGAAAGAAATTTTAAAATACATAAATAAAAAGGTGTCTCATGTTCATGGATAGGAAGACTTAACATTGTTAAAATGTCGATACTACCCAAAGCAAGCTACTGATTCAACACAATCTCTATTGAAACAGCCTTTTCCACAAAAGTGGAAAAGCCAACCCTCAAATTTATATGGAATTGCCAGGGACCCAAAATAGCCACAAGAATCTTGAAAAAAGAAGAAGAAAGAGGAAAGGCTCCCAAACACTTCCCGAGGTCAAAATGTACAAGACTACAATAATTAAAACAATGTGGTACCGGCATAAGAATAGACATAAAGACTAACAGAAAAGAATAGAAATTCCAGAAATAAATATTCACATATAATAATTTTATTTTTTTTCATTTTAAAAAATATTTATCTTTATTATTGAGAGTATTACAAATGCCCCTCATTTCTCCCCCATTACCCCTTTCACCCAGCTCCCGCCCCACCCTAAGCCTTCACTGCACTATTGTCTGTGTCCATGGGTTATGCATATATACATATAAGTTCTTTGGTTAATCTCTTCCCTCTCCCCCTTCCCCTTTCCCTCTGAGATTCATCAGTCTGGACCTATGTCTCTAGACCTATTTTGTTAGTCAATTTATTTTGTTCATTGGATTTCACAGATAAGTGAGATCATGTGGTATTTGTCTTTTTCTGACTGCTTATTTTGCTTAGCATAATATTCTCCAGGTCTCTCCATGCTGTCTCAAAGGGCAAATGGTCCTTCTTTTTTATAGCTGCATAGTATTCCACCATGTAAATGTACCTTATCTTTTTTTATCCACTCATTTACAGATGGAACTCAGGCTGTTTCTAGATTTTAGCTATTGTAAATAATGCTGCTACCAACATAGGGGTGCATATATTATTTCTGATTGGTGTTTCAGGAGTCTTAGGATACATTCCTAGAAGTGGGACCACTGGGTCAAACAATGCCAAACCAAGACTATTCAAAGCAAAAAGACAGTCTTTTTAACTAATAGTGTTGGAAAAACTGGATATCCACTTACAAAAAGATAAAGTTGGACCCTTACCTTACATCACATAAAAATTAACTTGAAATAGATAAAATACCTAAGTAAACTTGAGATCTAAAATTATAAACCTCTTAGAAGAAAACATTGTGGAAAGTGTTCACAACATTGGATTTGACGACAATTTTATAGATGTGACACCAAAAGTACAGGCAGCAAAAGAAAAATATAAATAAATGGAACTTCATTAAAATTAAAGACTTTGTGTATCAAAGGACAACCTCAAGAAAGCAAAAAGACAACTACATAATGCAAGAAAATATTTGCAATTTGTATCTCTAACAAGAGATTAATATCAGAATATACAGGAGTGGGCAAAAGGTTTGCAGTTATTTGTATGGAAAACAATACAATAGTTAATAAATAATACAAGAATTAACTCTGTGATTTGCATGCTCACAACTCTAAGCCCACTTAGCCCACCCATATAAAGGACTCTTATAACTCCACAACCCAAAAGCAAACGAGCCAATTAAAAAATGTCTAAAGGACTTTATTAGACATTTCTTCAAAGATACACACATGGCCAAAAAGCACATGAAAAGATGCTCAACATTATTACTCATTTGGGACATGCAAATCAAATCACAGTGAGATATTACTTCACACCCATTAGGATGTCTGCCATAAATAAAAATATCAGAAAATAACAGAAATAGATGTTGACGAGGATGTGAAGTTGGAACCCTTATACATTGTTGGTGGAAATGTAAAATGGTGCAGCCACTGTGGAAAATAGTTTGGCAGTTCTTCAAAATTTAAGCCTACCATATGGCTCAGCAATTTTACTCCTAGTTATATACCACAAAAGAAAGAAAGAAAGAAAGAGAGAGGGAGAGAGAGAGAGAGAGAGAGAGAGAGAGAGAGAAGAAAGGAAGGAAGGAAGGAAGGAAGGAAGGAAGGAAGGAAGGAAGGAAGGAAGGAAGGAAGGGAAGAAAGAAAGAAAGAAAGAAAGAAAGAAAGAAAGAAAGAAAGAAAGAAAGAAAGAAAGAAAGAAAGAAAGAAAGAAAAGAA
>NW_005361913.1:3738591-3742596 GCF_000412655.1 Myotis brandtii | reverse complement strand
AGGGAGGGAGGGAGGGAGGAAGGAAGGAAGGAAGGAAGGAAGGAAGGAAGGAAGGGAGAAAGGAGGAAGGCAGGAAGGGACTTGAACGTATATCTGTACACCAACATTCACAGCAGCATTATTCACAATAGCCACAAGGTGGAAACAACCTAAATGTCAATTTATGGAAGAATGCATATATAAAGTGTAGTACATACTTACAATAGAATATTACTCAGCCTTAAAAAGGAGTGAAGCTCTGGTACATGCTACAATGTGGATGGATTTTGAAAACACTATGCTTCATAAAATATGCCATACATAGAAAGACAAATATGGAATGATACCCTCTGTATGAGGTACCTAGAATAGACAAGTTTACAGAGAGAGAAAGTAGAATAGGGGTTACCTGGAGCTGAGGAGGAGGAACGGGGTAGTTATTTTTTTAATGGGTACAGTTTATGTTAGATATGATGAAAAGGTTTTATGTATAGATAATGGTGATGGTTACATAACATTGTAAATGTATTTGATGCTACTGTACTTTATACTTCCAAATGGTTAAGATGATAAATGTTATGTTATGCATATTTTACCAAAATAAAAATGGCATTATAGTATAGTATAGAATTGCATGGTGGATTTTTTAAAAATATATTTTATAGATTTTTTACAGAGAGAAAGGGAGAGGGATAGAGAGTTAGAAACATCCATGAGAGAGAAACATGGATCAGCTGCCTCCTGCACACCCCCTACTGGGGATGTGCCCGCAACCAAGGTACATGCCCTTGACCGGAATCGAACCTGGGACTCTTCAGTCCACAGGCCGACACTCTAGCCACTGAGCCAAACTGGTCAGGGCTGCATGGTGGATTTGAGGAACAGTGTAGCTAGAGTGAAGGGTCTATAAGAGAAGTAACTGGAAATTAGACTAAGAAATAAGCTCAGGCCATATTGTGAAAGGTTTTGATGCCACTCTGAGGAATGGAGACTTTCTTTATTGTTCTAAAGAGGCTTCTTAACTCCTCAGGCCCTGAAGAGGTTCCTGCCTGAAAGATAAGCAGTGACTCTGTGGAGATGGCTCTTCTCCTTTTGATGCTCCAGACCCAGGGGCTCCCCTCACCTTCCCCTAAACTGACACTTTTGGAAACATACAATGTAGTAATCACTTTCTCGGGGACCGTGAAGCAAGTTTCCGGGAGAGTTAAATCTCTGCCCTTGCATCTGAGTTTTTAAATGCTGCCAAGCTTGTAAATCTGTCCATTTCCGGGAGAGCTGTTAGCAAGCCTCAGCGTAGCCAGCTGGTGGTGGTTTTTGTCATTCTGTTACTGACACGAGTATTGCCGATACTGAGGGTTTGTTTTACAGTTGTTGCTGTAACATAACTAAGACCCGATGTGTGGATCCCATCATTACTTTAATTAAGAAAGTGCTTCAGTAGGAGTCAAGCTCCTATCTATATAGTTCAGCATCTTTGATCCTTAATCTTTGCTTTGTCACGTTCACACTGAGTAGATTCTGGGGACCTAGCAACCCTCCATCCCCCTGCACCTGCTACCTTCCCTGCTTATCGACTGCAATTCAAATGAGTGGCTCAGCTTTCTGACTTTGATCTCCTGTATCTCAGATTCTATTAATACACCTGTTCAGTTAAGAATTGGTATGCTCAAAAAAAAAAAAAAAGAATTGGTGTGCTCTATTCTTGATGAATGGTTTTGAAACTTAACCAAAAAGCCACCAGGGATAATTATCCCAGGCCTGATCTTAGAGAGCAGATGCTACCAGCTTTTTGTTTTTAATGTCTGTTGGTGGGTTTATTTTGTGGATTTGTTTGTTTGATTATTTATTTATTTTGGTGTTTTTTAGCCAGTGTGATTTCTGCCACCTTCCCTGGTTGAGATAAAAGGGGAGGGCTTCTGCTGCTCAAGAACTGATTCATGATCCACTTCCCTCGACTCCAAACGTCACAGGACAACTCTAAAATCCTGACTATTGGCTCATTGAGGTGTTAAAACTTGTCATGCCTACAAGACCAGAAAAACCAGACTTTAATTTGGTCTCAACATTATGTTTTGAGCCCCAGTAAGTAAACCTGACATAGCCTAGTCTCTCACCCGGGAAACAATGGAGGACAGTCAATATCCTGTCTCATTGGGTCCCATATCCAAGGGTAAAATCAGAGTCAAACATAAAACAACCCAAAGATGGAGCTTATGGAGTCTGCTCCCATCTAGAGAGAGCAAAGGATCTTTTAAAATATACTTTTTAAAAATTTTATCTTTATTGTTGAAAGTATTACAGATGCCCACCCTTAACCCCCTCCACCCCACTCCCTCCCCTTCCCCTGGCACTATTGTCTGTCCATGGGCTATGCATATACATGCATATAAGTTCAGTCACTAATCTCTTCCTACCCACCCCCCTTCCCTCTGAAATATACTTTTAAAAGGAGAAACATTCAATATGGGTTGGGTTTTGTGTCACTGAAGAGAGTGATCTGCAAACTTTCAAAGGAAAGTTGGCTGTGGCTGTTGCCCTTGGCCACTTCTCAGTTTTCATGATTCCATATCTTTTCTATCTCTGATTCTCTAACAGTTTCCCTTCTCACACATTCCTCCTAAGTTTAAGATCCCTAACCCCATCCATGTAGAGTAAGATTCTCAGGCTTCCAATTAAGACCCTCTTCTCTTTTTCCCTCTAACACAACATCCTCCAGATATTTGATATCAGAAAGGTTCAAAGTTCCAAAACAATCTTACACAAAGTAAAAGTTGGTTAGATGCCAATCTAAAAAATTTAATCTTATCAAACCAGCTTGCCTTGGGCAGTAAGAATTACACAAGCTATAAGTTCAGCAGCTAAAGCTGTTGTATTTCAGTTTGAAAAATATTTTTAATGCCTTCAGACATACAAAGGAAAGTGGTGTGTGGGGGGCAGTGATTTCACAGCAGCTTTCCCTCCTGCTATGTGGTAAAGTCAAGCAATCTATCTGAGGAATGGCAGTAACTCCAATTAATATTAAAAGCAAAACCTGTGGTGGCCCAACATTGAAGTCACAAATATAAATTCCCAGAAAGTCACCACTGGCTGCCTTCTGGTAATCAATCCTAAGCAGCCTGTTTCTCGGGAATGTGTCAGGGAGTCTAAACTTTCCTACAATGATATTTGCTATTTGAGTTGAGATCTGAGGAGGTTGCATAGATAGACTGCTCTTCCTCAGCGCTGGTCAGAGGGGAATCAGTGTGTGTCTCTCCTCTTCACCTGGGACCAGAGCTTATTTGAAAAGGCAGGGGCGACAAGCCCTACGGGTCAGCCTAGAACAAGAGCAAGAGGGGCTCAAAGAGACCGGGAGGGTGGACCCTCTGATTTTGTAGATAGAGAAACTGATGTTAGGAGGAGTTGAGTGACTTTCTAAAGCTATCGCTCTAGTTTGCAGCATTTCTAAACAAGGATCCCAACTGTCCTCCGTGGTGTGGAGATGCTTTGGGGTGGAGACCTGTGTCCAGAACTGTATCCTAACTGTGCAGCTCCCGAGGCTCCCCTCACACTAAGACAAGGCCTGTGCCGCCCGGTGCCAGCTGGGCTGAGGTGTCCTTGCAGCTGCCTCGGTCTCCTGAGTTCTTAGTCCAAACCCCAAAGAGAAGGCAGTGCTGGTGTGGGATGGAATTGACCCAGATTGACTACCTCCCTACTGGCATGTGGTTAGAAAAAGCTGAGCTAGATACAGAAACTTCAGTGGGGTTCTCACAAAAATTCACATTCCTTACGCTCCTGAGTTTATAGATCTTCTTACAACTGTGTTGTGTTTTTGCAATATGGTGATCATTGCTCTTGATTTTAGGCACCAGATCTGGGATCCCTGTTTCCTCCACGCCCAGGACAGTGCACACCTTCCTCTTCTCCCCCTTTGACTGACCCTATGGCCCCATTTACTCTCCACCGGGTTTGGAACCTCTGCCTGGGCAGGACTCCCTGCAACTGCTGTGGTCGCTCAGTGCAGCAGGCTGTGAACCCAACCCCCCCTTC
>NW_005361913.1:3720646-3738564 GCF_000412655.1 Myotis brandtii | reverse complement strand
CCCCCCGCCCCCCGCCGTCACCAACAGCCCCCAGGGCCGGGAATGCCCAGTGTCTCAGGGCTGGGCATCTCACTCCCTAATTCTGCTAGCATCCATGGTGCCTTTCATTCTATACAGCATTGAAAGATAAGACATCCTAGCTCATCCTCTATTAGTGGGGACACTTTCTCAACACTTACTAGTTGGGTTAAGATTTGGGGCTGTGACTGGAGCAGGAAGCACTGTCTGAGGCAGGTCTAGGCCGTGGTATTGGAGTGTGTGTTCCGTGGTCAGAGCAGAAACAGGAAGCCAATGCTAAAACCCAGGAATGGAGATGATGGGAGGACCCGGAAAAGAACAGAAACACAGAGTGGGTCCTGGATGACCACTTCCGAGCGAGCTGAAGTCACGGTCATTCGCCATTGTCGGTTTTAGAAATCATGTGTGAAGGTTGATTGGGTCAGCACAAGAGTCAAGGCCAACTGAAGCAGCAGCCAAACATACTGTTGATGCTGTAGTAGTAACAGCAACAGCAAATAGTTACGTCCTTCGCTCCTGGTGACCCACCATCTCGCCCTCCTCACAGCAGCTGCCATCTACAGAGAGCCAGGGACTTTCCCAAGTGCTTTGAACACGTGAGCTCCTCTAACCCTCATAGCCACCCTGGAGAAAGAACCATTATTCTAGAGGAGGAAACGAAGGCAGAGAGAGGTGTCTTGTCCAAGGTCAGTAGCTGATAAGTGGCCAAGATGATAACCCAGGTCTGTGGTTCTAGAACCCTGCTCTTCACCAGTTTGCTTTACTGCTCTCAGCTGGAGTCTGTGGGGTGTGCCATGCACATACCACGGGTCAGCAGGTGAACGAGGGCGTGGCCAGGGCATCAGCAGACGCACTGAGTCAGTGAACATAGGTAGCTCAGTAGTTAGGAGGTGCTCAAGGTCATGTGAGGGCACTGGGCGTAGCAAGTCCTGGAGGACTCTGGCCGAGACTTTTGAAGAGGAGAGACACTTGGTGCATGTTTGGTAAGCACTTGCGATGTGCCAAACACTGTGCTTGGCATTGGGATTAAAAATAAATTGACAAGACGGACATTGGAGGCAATGGTAACACAGGTACTCAAGGCAGGGAACACAGGGAATTATCAGAGCGTAGCAAGGACATCTCACCGGACAGCGCAGGTCATGGAAGCGTTCTACAGGAAGGGGAGCCCAGAGAAGATCAAGGCAAAGCATGCTAAGTGCATTGAGAGGGGCAGGTGTCATGAGATCATGGGGCAAGCAAGGGCTATAAACCAGATTGCCAACAGAGGCCTGGGTTCAGCCAGGTGAGAGATGGGCCCGAGTCCTGGGGAGACGGGGGGAGAGGATTGGGGGAGAGGATTGGGGGAGAGATGACATGAAATTTCTGATACATGAAATTTGCCCCAGCCCTGACCGGTTTGGATCAGTGGATAGAGCGTCAGCCTGTGGACTCAAGGGTCCCGGGTTCGATTCCGGTCAAGGGCATGTGCCTCGGTTGTGGGGCACATCCCCGGTGGGGGATGTGCAGGAGGCGGCTGATTGATGTTTCTCTCCATCGATGTTTCTGGCTCTCTGTCCCTCTCCCTTCCTGTTTGTAAAAAATCAATAAAATATATTTTAAAAAATTGCCCCAAAAATGTCAATTGAGGATATGTAAAACCCAAGTCTGAAATTTCTCTGTTTAAAACAACAACTGTATTTTCTTAAGCAATTATATTTAGCCCCTTCTCTTTCCTTTCTGACCCTCAGTAGAAAAAAAAATAATTTCAGAACCACTTAGTACTTGTCAGAAAGTCCCCTCTCTTTGCAGGTGGCAAGTGGCGGGTCCTTTCCTTTGCAGATACTTTTCTCATCTCTACATGTTTTGTGATCAGATGCGGTAGCTCCAAATTCTCTTTATTCCAAACATAGCAGGAAGCAATTTCTCAGACAGTTTAACTTTGATAGCAGGTAATTTTAATCCACTGGGAACATCAACCTGGCATGGACTTGTGATCTTCATTATTTTAATTACTCTTTCGGGCCACTTTCCACCACCCACCCCCACACCCCCAACTCTTTCCAGGAAAGAATGAATAGAAATTGGCAGCTTTTAATCTTATCGTGCCATGAACCAGATCATTTTTTCTTTTTGCTTAATAATGACATCATTTAGCTGCATACCCTAAGTAATGAAATTTGTTTGTGAAACTCTTTATCTTAACGAGAAAAAAAAAAAAAAGAGGAAAAGTTACCTTTTTTGATGGGAGGTCGCCCACCTCTGTCACACTGCTGTCTGGGCTCTTCCGAGCCGCTGACAGTTTCTGTTAATTTACTTTCTCTCCCCAGTTCCACTGCCCATATGGAAAGCGGGAGTGATTTTTGAGTAACAGCAAGAAAAATCTGATGTGGCAGCCACTGGCAACGCTGACACGGAGCCCGGCGGTGGCCATTACCCAGGATTCCCCGCTCCTCCTTGAGAAGCAATTACGATTTCACAGGCTGGAATTAGAGGTCCCCATGGTATGCAATAGAACTACTGACGCTGTCAGCGTGATTGCAAGCTGCTAATCTCTGGCTGGGGCCCGGCTGCAAATGGAGTTCCTCCTCGTGGTTGCAGAGGTCTGACAACTTTAAAACTTGGACCCTCTGCTATATTTTAACTCGCTCTGAGGTCAGCAGGTACCGCCTCCCCCCAGCAAATCCTGTTACAGCACTGGGTTGTGGGAGGCGGGTGTTTCCTTAATGGTGGAGGTGACGTCGGGTCCGGGAGGAAGAGGTGTTCAGGCGGGGGATGGAGATCATGAAAACGGGTCCTGGCTCTTGTAGGCACCAAATGAGGAGAGAAGGAAGCGGGAAACGCCCGAGCTCTAACCTGGAGGACACAGAGGGCAGTGCCCGGCCCTCAGCGCCGACGGGGCAGCCCCGCTCTGCAGGGAAGGCCCCGGGCGCCATGTGTTAGATGCAGCAGAGCACAAAGCTTCGGGCGCTAGATCTGACCCCGATGCTGGCTTCTCTCACTGAATGATCTTTCACAACAGAATTTAACCCGAAGAGTCAGCTTCCTTTTCTGTCAACTGGGGCTCCTAACACCGCCCTTGCAGGGCTGTGATGGCTCAGTGCTGCTGATTTGGTATCAGCCGTGATGGACAAGCAGGCTTTGTCTCACAGCCAAGCACCATCACAGAATTGTTTACTTAATAGTTTGCCCTGGCCCGGTAGCTCAGTTGGTTAGAACGCCATCCTGATACATCAAGGTTTTATGTTCAATCCCTGGTCGGGGCACATACAAGAATCGACCAATGAATGCATAAATAAATGGAACAACAAATCTCTCTCTCTCTCTCTCTCTCTCTCTCTCTCTCTCTCGAAAAAAAATAGTTTGCTTTCACCCAACCACTTTGGAAACTTAAATTCATCTATTTTAAAACAACACTTTATATCACGAATGGAAAATCTCTATCACTTTCCATACAAAGAAGATTGCCATTTTAAAAAATGTTAACAAATTCCACTTAGCACTGCTTGAAGAAGTCTCTGGACTTGAGGTTTACAGGAGTCAGTTAAAAACCAAAACCAAAAAAAGAGGAGTCAGAGAAAAGGTGGTGGCATCAAAGCCAACTTGCCCCAGAGCGAGCCTTTCCCTCCGCTGCGGGCTCAGCCCACCTTCCTCACCAGCTGCCCACCCGCCTGCATGTAGGGCCTGGTCAGTGTCCATCAGACAGCCTGTTCCGTTTCCGGTGGCCTCATTCTCACATTTGAAATTAGGGAGAGATGTCATCTAGCAGAGACGTGTGTCAGCCCCGCGGAGTTTTTCTTTAACTGAACTCCCTGGACCCTGATGTGAGTTGACACGTGAAAACACCTGAGCAAACGCATTTTCTTTCTTCCTGACGAAGAAATGTGCAGCACCTACGAGTGAGAGTCGGTAGTAACCAGGAACGCCCGTTCCACTCCCGAATTTCTCGCTGGTCCGGGGCCTTGAGGGGGCAGGCAGGAGACTCTCCCCCGGATCCGGGTTCATTCCCTCCTTCTACGTGCCCAGCTCTGCGGCACAGGCCTGGACTTGGAAGCTTCTCACTCATTTTCTTCTTCTTCTTTTTTTCTCATTCATTTTCCTATTGTGGGATTGATTATACCCTGGGTTGGTTTCACTCTGACCAATTTTCCAGAGGAAAATTATAAAGTAGGTCTTTTCTCTATAGTTACCATATCACACTGTGTAATTTTATTATCTTATTTTCCCATTTAGCCTTTTTTTTTATGAAAGAGTTTTTCTATAATTTCCTCACTAAACCCATGTCCATGCTGGGAATAGTGAATCTGTTTCAGCTACATTAGAAAAACAAACAAACTATTTAATAAAAAGATCATCTACTGCCCCAAATCCAAGGCTAGCTTTAGAATGACTACCTCAGTATTCCAGGGACTAAGGAGGACTCAGATGATGAGAATGTTAAATTTCTTAGACAACCTTTCCATCTAGCTCATGTCGTCACCTGTCGGCACGCTCCAACAGCTCAGACACCCCAGGTTACCAACGACAGCCAACCCCTGAGAAAGTACCATTCTCACTGCTATTGTCCACACTCTGACCGCAAAGTGAATCCAGGGGGAAATAATTATGCGAATAATTTGGGACATTGAATAAAAATTAGATTTAGAAGGGGGAAAAGATAATAAAGTTGTCCTGCAAAATTGCATACAATGACAAAGAAATGACTGAAATTAAGTTATCGATGGAATGTAATCTTTGGATCCATCTTTTATGTAGAATTATCCCTTAACACCAGGCAGAGACGTGGGCCAGGGGTTTCAGTGAGCACAGAGGTAGGACACCTTTTATTTTTCAACGTCTTTTTAGCTGACTTAGTGTCAAGACATTCTCCGGACTTTGACGAGGCCTTAGTTGTATTGGGGAAGGCATTTATGCTGACAGTTCTTGCTACCCCTATGCCACTATCTGACAGATCTAATTGTTAAACAGCATAATGGTGTCAATGAGACTCTACAATGTATTAAAATTCAGTCTGATTCTCTGGGTTTAATTCAATTAATCCTCAACAGGAGTATTTCCTGAGTAAGGACTCTGGACCTGAGTTAATTTAATCACACGCAAAATTTCCCTCCAAGGAATCAAAGAAGCTCGTGTGGGTAAAATGTTGTGCAGGCTTATAAAACACAGGGTCCTATGAGTGCTAGGAGTCATTGTTACATTTTCCCTTGTTCATACACCATTTCCATTGGTCCTGGAGAGAGTAGCTAAATTTAGAGCTGCAGTTCACCGGATGCTTGCAAGAGGTCGTGGGAGGGACCCTGACATTGTTACATTTTCCCTTGTTCATACACCATTTCCATTGCAGTTCACTGGATGCTTGCAAGAGGTCGTGGGAGGGACCCTGACGTTGCCCCTCAAAATCTTTCCTCCTCGAGCTGGCTAGTATTCACCTTTTAGTTTTAAGTTGAGGTGAAATACACATAATGTAAAAGTAACTATTTTATAAAATTAACCATTAAATGAAACATTTCAGTGGCATTTAGTACATCACTGTTGCACAACCACCACCTCTCCTTCCAAAACTTTTTCATCACAGAGACAGAAACTCTGTACCCATTGAGCGATAAATTTTCATTCTCTCTTCCCCAGCCGCTAGTAACTTCTATTCTACCTTCTGTCTCTATAAATTTGCCCATTCTACATGCCCCATATCAGTGAAATTGTACAATCTTTGTCCTTTTGTGTCTGGTTTATTTCACTTAGCATAATGTTTTCTTTTTAAAAAAATAAACTTGTATTGATTTCGGAAAGGAAGGGAGAGAGAGAGAGAGCGAGCAAGAGAGAGAGAGAGAGAGAGAGAGAGAGAGAGAGAGAGAAACATCAATAATGAGAAAGAACCATCAATTGTCTGCTTCCTGCACCCTCCCTACTGGGGATCAAGCCTGCAACCCCGGCATGTGCCCTGACTGGGAATCGAACCGTGACCTCCTGGTTCATAGGTTGACACTCAACCACTGACCACATCGGCCAGGCTAGCATAATGTTTTCAATCCATGTTGAAACATGTACCAGAACTTCATAACTTTTATGGCTGAATAATATTAATAATAATATTAATGTATAATAATAATAATGTATGTATCTGCCACACTTTGTTTATTCATCTATCTGTTGATGGACATTTGAGCTGTCTCTCTCTTTTGGCTATTGTGACTAGTTCTGTTATGAATGTGAATGTATTTGTTTGAGACCCCGGTGTCAGTACTTTGGGTATGTACATAAGAGTGGAATTGCTGGGTCATATGCTGATCCTATGTTTAACTTTTTGAAGCACTGTCAAGCTGCTTTCCTTCCTAGAAGTCCACCTTTGGCAACTGATTCTGTTGCATTTCCATTTCCTTAGATCCTCATAACAATTTGCTTTAAAAGTTTGCAAACATAATTGGAAGCTTAGAATACAACAAACCCCATGTACCTACTACCCATTTCAATAGCCATCAACCTTCCACCACACCTGTTTCATCTATTTCCCCACACTGACTGCTCCACTTTTAAATTTTTGCTGGAGCATTTTAAAACCATTACCAGATATCATGCAATTTCCCCCCAAAATCTTAAGTATATAACTAAAAATAGGGAGCAGCATCTTCTTACATAACCCCCTTAACAAAATTAACACTATTTGGTGTTAGCCAATAGTCTATGTTTACTTTTCCACAATAGTCTTAAGATCATGTCTTGCCTCTGATCTGTGTGCATCATGATCCAAACAAGATCCATGGTGTTGAATTCGTTTATATTGGAAGTGTCCTTAAAGTCAGTTTTCATCTCTCTTCCTTTTATCTATGTCATTGTCTAGTGAAAGAAATCAGGTGAGGTGTGTTGTAGAATGTCCCCATTCTGAAATAGACTGATATTTTCCCCTGTGATGTTGTTTATATCCTCTCTTTTTAAAAAAATATATATTTTATTGATTTTTTACAGAGCGGAAGGGAGAGGGATAGAGAGTTAGAAACATCGATGAGAGAGAAATATCGATCAGCTGCCTCCTGCACACCCCCCACTGGGGATGTGCCCGCAACCAAGGTACATGCCCCTGACCGGAATTGAACCTGGGACCCTTCAGTCTGCAGGCCGATGTTCTATCCACTGAGCCAAACCGGTTAGGGCAATATATCCTTTCTTAAATTTAACATTTTATTGATGTGGTAGCGATATAGCCAATTTCTATAGCTGTCCTCTCAAGCTTTAATACCAATGATAGAAATAACCTGATACTTTTTTAAAATGCAGATTCCTGGCCCCTGTGCCCCTGACTCCCCTCCACTCTCTCCGACCCCCGTCCATCTAACTGAGGAGGTATGGGATGCAGCCCAGAAACATTCACCGTATTTAGCAAGCTCCTCAGGCAGTTTTAATGCTGGCGGCCCCCACTACAAGATAGAATCACCTCCCTGATGTGATGGAGTTTTATCAGCTCCTTGATGAGAGAAACCCCTCTGTTCTGCTGAAGGGTGTCCTAGAAGCCCAGTGGAAAAGACAAAAACAGATTTCACCCTCTCCACATTTGGCCAACGTTGGCCAGCTCACCTGGAGGCCATTCCGATGATGTGTTAACCAACCAGGGGGCTTCCATCCCTGGGATGAAGGGCATCTTTGGAAGGAAGTCACTGTGCACAGCCCACAGTAAAAGAGAGGCAGTCACACCCCAACTGCGTGAGAGCAGAGTATCTGCATGAATAAGTTGGGGTTCTTCTTCTGGAATTCTTTCTCTCCATTTATTTATTTATTCAATATGGGCTCATGGATACTTACTTTATATTTGGGGCAAAAACCCAATACTATTTAACTTACTTTCTTGCTCAGATTGTTGCAGCTATTGTCATTGGGAATCTTCCTGTTGATTCTGATGTCCCTTTGATACACTTCCTTCCTTTCTGGGACTACAAGGTGCTCCAGGCTCATTTTGTATATTTCTTGCCCCAGGCCTAGAACCAGCCGTTTCTCCAAGGAGCCCTGGTTCCTTTCCTTGGAGAATGGTATTTAAAACCGAGATCTAGGTGCTGAGTCTGTTCTTGCTATTGAGCGATCATTGCTTTTAGACTCTCTCAGCTGACCGAGCAAGGAAATACATGTGTAGACTATTATACCTTGTATATATGAATTTCTACAGATATTGATATTGCATATGCAATAATCTGTGTCCTATTATACCTTGTATATATGAATTTCTACAGATATTGCATATGCAATAATCTGTGTATAAATTAAACTAAAAAGTATGAGTTCATACTCTTGTCTTCAACTCTAAACTATTACCACATGCATTATCCCAGCCTCCTCTCCTTGCTTATATGTAAATTCTCACTCTAGCAGTGAGAAACCTGGCTCCCACCATCTATGAGCTATCCATTAACTTAACTGTCCAGTTCCAGAATACATTTACAGCAGTAGCAGAATTGTTAGCCTGTGCCACTGTGGGAAGCCACTTTATCAACCAGAGTTCAGCTCTTTGGTATAGTTCCCATAACCTTAGTCTTAAAGAATCCACTCATTTCTAAAGTTAATCAGGTAGGAACTCCCTAATTACTCCACCAACACCTTCAGTGATATTGCTTCATACATTTGGGATGCACTCAGATTCCTTTCTGTCACTCTTGCATCCTACTTTTGCATTCTCTGAGTTCCAGAATGATTTTCTTAAATTTGCATTCATTAAGGTTTACTATTTGTGCTGTATCTTTCTACAAGCTTTGTCAAAATGCTTAATGTTTTATGTCTTCAATGTTACAATATTATACAAAATAGCTTCACTGCCCTAAAAATCCCTATGCTTCATCTGTTCAACCCTGACCTCTACTTCCTGAACCCCTGGCAACCGCTGATCTGCTTGTCATCTCTATGTTTCTTCTAGAATGTTATAAAATTGAAACCACATAATATGTAGCCTCTCAGACTGGCTTCTCTCGCTTTGCAATAAGCATTTAAGTTCGCCCATGTCTTTTTGTTTTTAAAATCACTGAATAATATTTCATTGTATGGATATACCACAGTTTGTTTATACATTTACCTATTAAAGAACATCTTGTTTGCTTCCAGATTTTGGCAATTACATGTTAGGGTGCTATAAATACTTTCATGCAGGTTTTTGCATGGATTAAGTTTTGAACTCATTGGGTGATCCAAGGAGCACAATTTCTGGATCATAGAGAGCAAGGAAATGTATGTGTCAACTATTATACTCTGTGTATATGAGTATGTTTAGTTTTGTGAGAATTTGCCAAACTATTTTCCAAGGGGCTGTGCCATTTTACAGTCCCACCAGCAATGAAAGAAAGTTCCTGTTGCTCCTCATATCCCCTGTGATTGGTATTATCAGGATGTTTTTTGTTTTGCTTTGTTTTGGACTTTAGCCACTCTAATAGTTGTATCATGGTATCTCTTTGCTGTTTTAATGGATTTCTTAAAAAAAGAGAAACAACTCAGAATTGTTTAGCACAATTTCTGGATCATAGAGAGCAAGGAAATGTATGTGTCAACTATTATACTCTGTGTATATGAGTATGTTTAGTTTTGTGAGAATTTGCCAAACTATTTTCCAAGGGGCTGTGCCATTTTACATTCCCACCAGCAATGAAAGAAAGTTCCTGTTGCTCCTCATATCCCCTGTGATTGGTATTATCAGGGTGTTTTTTGTTTTGCTTTGTTTTGGACTTTAGCCATTCTAATAGTTGTATCATGGTATCTCTTTGCTGCTTTATGGATTTCTTAAAAAAAAAGAAACAACTCAGAATTGTTCTGGTCTCATAGAGCACAGCAGAATTCATGAGCTCTGCAAAGTGAATCAATATGAAGGTGACCCACACACAGCCCTCCTTCTCTCACCTCTCACACCCCAAACAACACAAAGGGAGGAGAACTCTCAGCACTGGGAAAACTTCTTATTGAGACTTATTATCGAATATGCATGGGAAATGGCAAACATTTTATTAGCAAAAATCATAGTAGCCAAAGGGAGAGAATAGTCCTATTTCACAGATCACCCAGACTCACAAAAGCCCCTTGTGTCCCCTTTAGCCTGTCTAGATAGCAATTCCCATAAGGCTCTGGTGCTGTGACACATAACAGATCACGCAGGTAAATGCTGGGAAACACTGGACCGCTCAGCAGACAGCAGAGCTCTCCCAGCCCTGCCCAGTTTCCCAGTCTGCACGCTCTAAGCAATTACAGTACAAATCATTCTATCATCTGTACACTGAGGCAAAAATTTAAAACATCAAAAGAGAAGGAAACACATGGAACACCAAGTCCCAACGCAATAAACACCACTTATCAAAATACACAGATCCAAACTGGGAAGCTCGGTAGCAGCTCCCATAGCAAGCCCCCACTGAGCAGACACCGCTGGCCAGCTCTCCTCCCCCCAGCGCCATGGAACAGCAGGCATTGCATGTGTGTGCGAGGCTGCGACTTCTGCTCCTAATAGGTGGGTGAGTTGTCCCCCAAATGACATTTTACTTATTATAACTATGTAATTCACTTAAATTGAATTAGGGAAGTGAAATGTGAGTTTGAAAGAAGGCAAGGTGTGCTTGTGATTTCAGTGGAAACTAAGTTGAATGCTTTGTAAAGACATGATAAAGGTGAGTTGCTAACAAAAATGGTGATTCTTATAATAGAGGAAAAAGTTGTACAAGGGTAGAAGGACCTTGCACCCAGATTTCTTCACAACTGATCTAATTCTCACTCCTCATTAAAGAAACAGAAGCAGGAAATTGAATATAGGGTTATGGATGTGGTTTATATAAAAAAGATGACTCCACTAAAGATCAATGTAAATGAACAAACAAAACAGAAACAGACTTATAGATACAGAGAACAGACTGATGGTTGCCAGAGGGGAGGGGATGGGGGAAAACGGTGAAGGAACTGAGAGGTATAGATTGGTTGTTACAAAATAGTCATGGGAATGTAAAGTATAGCATAGGGAATATAACCAATAATATTGTAGCCTTGTCAGTTGGCTCATTGGTTGGAGTGCTGTCTCCTACACCAAAAAGTGGTGGGTTCGATTCCCAGTCAGGGCACATACCTAGGTTGTGGGTTTGACCCCAAGTTGGAATGCATACAGGAGGCAACTGATCTCTCTCTCTCTCTCTCTCTCTCTCTCTCTCCCCCAAATATAAATAAAACATATCTGTGGGTGAGGATTAATTTAAAAAAGAAAAATTCTACAAACTACTATTCAGGGATAGGGGTTAAAGAAAATGTTCTGTGCTCAAAAATGTTAGAAAACCAATGGCTTCACTTGTTTTGCATCTATATATTATTATACACATGCATATAATGAATGGCACAGTCCTTAATTCTAGAGCCATGAAAATTGACAAGCAGCCAGATTCAAGAAAACTACAAAGAGTCATGGGACTAACAAGTGACAAACCAAGATGAAGAAAGTAATGACATTTCCAAGTAATGGCATTATCCTTCAAAGACACGTGTTCTCTGCCAGACTACATCTGTCTCTTCCCTCTTTGTTTTTAATTCACACTTCCCACCTTGACTCCCTTGTTACTTTTGCTGTGGATACCTTCTTCTCCTATCTTGCCCCTTTCTATTTTGGATGGTATATCATCTGGTACAGAAATATGAATGGTGGAGAGCTTAAATGAATTTGGGGGTAATTGTCTCACATACAAGAAGTCTGTAGATAGGCTGGGTGGTGGCTTTCTATGGCTGCAGAACCTCAGATCCTTTCTAGCTTTCTGCTCCAACATCCTTTCTTTGTTAGTGATGCATCAAGCTCATTGTGCCCTCTTGGGAAGCTGTGAGATGGCTATTTAATCTCCAGCCTCCCATTTGTGCTTCAGGCAGGAATAAGGCGAAGGCCAAAGGCCAAAGCACCTCCAGTTGAGTTTGCTCCTTTTAGGGAGTCTTTCCAGAACCCTCGCTCTCGGACCTCCATTCAACTCATTGGTCAGAAGTTTTTCACGTTGACTCGTAGCTGAAAGAAGCTGGGAAATGTGGTGTTTTAAAACTGGGCATATTGTCACCAGAACAAAATTGGTATTCTATTAGTAAACAATAAAGAGAAGCGTGTATATGATGCAGGCAACTAGCAGTGAATGCCAAGGTTGTATCCAAGTCCTTTTACAGAATCCCTTCGTGTGAGCGTGTCCTTGATGGGCACATCTCCTTCATCCTTGTTTGATCCCACTGCTCAGGGCTTCGAAAGGGCAGGGCTCAGCCCATGGGAATCTCCTAGGGAACTTTAAAAATCTTACTGTCAGCTCACACCCTGACATTCCCATCAGAATCTGTAGCACACTGGTTCTCAACTGGCTGCACCAGGGAACCACCAGAGAAAAACATTTAAGAAATACAGATACTGAGACAGGTTGGCCTCTCTTAAGGGGAGGGGAATGCTTTTTTATTTTATTTTATTTTATTTTATTTTTTGAGCCTTTCCTGGATAAGTTAAAAGTTTCTCTTCAGGCATGCCCCAAAGAGCTCCACTCTGTGCATGCATGGTGGATACCAGCTCACAGGGAACCTGGGAAGCAGAGAAATCTACTCTGCGCCTGCGCGAAGAACCGAGCCCTAGGTAAGCCAGACCCTGGCAGCACTCGGGAGCCACATTCTTTCTTTGTTAGTGATGCATCAAGCTCTCTCCTTGTCTCCTTTCCCTCCACTTTGTCTCAGTAAGCCCCTTCTTTTGCATCTGCTTAGTCTCCTCTCTTGATTTCTATCTTGGGGGCTAGGGGAGGGAGACAGGTGAAGAATACTCGGTGACACCTCCAGGACAAAATTGGTATTCTATTAGTAAACAATAAAGAGAAGTGTGTATATGATGCAGGCAACTAGCGAAAACATCATTGGTCTGGGGTGAAAGCTTGGCCTTAGGACTCTTAAAAACTCCCCAGATTAGTCTAATATGTAGCAAAGTTTGGAAACCACTGTGCTGCGAGTAAGACCCAGCCGTTGGTAGTTTTTAACACCCGCAAGGTGATTCCACGTGCAGCAAAGACTTGGAACCACTCTATCAGGGCAAGCCTTCGTCTTAGCAGAAAGATCCTTGGTGCTGGGCTGGGAGCAACTGTGGCAGCCCTGCTTGCTCTTAACAGCTGGAATTTTGGAGTTCAAATCACTTGGCCCCATAGACAAACCACAGAGAGGAAGCTGTTCAAAGACAACGATTAAGTAAAAGGAATAATTTCATCCCTACAGGCTTGTAAAATACCAGTAATTGACGTAGATTTGTGAAGGACTTTGTGAGGAATTTTCCAACCTTCAGCATTTTTACGTCTTCCATCCCCTCTCTGTGTGAGGGCCCTCTCAGCAGCTGGGCGAGATTTGCACATTTTAATTGTGGGCAGTGGGGTATGAGGGTGCTGTGGGGAGAGTGAGGGAGCGGCCCTTCTGGATTTAATGAGTTTTCTTCCCAGGGATGGTCTGTGCGTTGTTCAAACTCTAACAAGGGATTTTGTTTTCGATGAATCCTGTCTGTGGTCCTGGTATCCTGCCATTTCTGGAAGGGTGAGAGATCATGTTGTGTTCACAACCTGCAGGCTTTGAATTTAAAAAGAGGTCAGGACAAATATGAGATTATTTTGTCCACTCACTGATAATTAATAGAAATTAAAATTATTGCTTCATGTAGTTTTGAGCTGGATGATTTCATCTATGGCAGAATATGTCATTTCAGAAGATTTGTTAGTGATTTTAAATACTTTTAAAGCGTTTCTAGAGCTTGACCATTGGCCCAAACACTTGTGTTAGGGATAGGCTAAGCCCGTGGTCGGCAAACTGCTGCTCGCGAGCCACATGCAGCTCTTTGGCCTCTTGAGTGAGGCTCTTCTTAAGCCTTAGGAGTACCCTAATTAAGTTAATAACAATGTACCTACCTATATAGTTTAAGTTTAAAAAATTTGGCTCTCAAAAGAAATTTCAATCGTTGTACTGTTGATATTTGGCTCTGTTGACTAATGAGTTTGCCGACCACTGGGCTAAGCTAAGGTCACTTTGGGGAAACACAGTCAGTTTTCCAGCAAAGATGAATGATATAATAAAGCTGGAGACTCACTGATAATTACTAGGAAAGGACGTTTTAACACTGAGAACATAGATCTGGCTGTCAGAGTCAAGTTGCAACCAAATCTAAAGAGGGAGTTTCCTGGATAATTCCCCAAAATGTCCCCCTGACACACTCTATATGTACACTGGCCCTTCTTGGAATTCCTCAAAGGTTTTAGAGAATAGAGTAGCACGGCAAGTTTGTTATATTAATAGGCACTATGTTTGAAGAACTTATTTTGTATAGATGCTATTCTAGGCCCTTTCTACCCATTATCTAATTTTTATAACAGCCCATTTTAAAGAGAAACGACTGAGGTTTAGAGGAATAAAGTAACCTGACTGAGCTCACAAGTGAGTAAGTAACAGAGCTGGCGTTTGAAACTAGGTCTCACCTTAAAGGCTTCCTTACTTGCAGTGTTTGAAGAAAGGAGAAGGAGGAGGGAAAAGAAATCTGAGGAAGTGTTACCTCACTTCCTAATTTTTCAAAGTATTTCTATCTGATAACTCTTCCTCCACATTTACTCCTAGAGATGAATAGTCATTTCATCAGCCATGAAATACAGGGAGTCAGGCCGGGCCCTGGCTAAGTAGGAACTGAATGCACGAACGTGGTTTATCCTCAGCTGCTGGGAGAGCGAGTGGGACCGAGGCAGGTGTGCTCCATCCCGGGGAGCACGGTAGCCACCTGTCTGTGCGCAGTTCTCCCAGTGCTGCGTGTCCGTGGGCAGCAGCTACCAGCACAGAGCTTTCTCTCTGAGAAAAATAACTTCTCTTTGTATCATTGTGGTACCATCTTTATATTCATTGCTGGAATAATCAATGTCCGCTAAGATTTGGAAAAGTGATCGTGTTTTCATATGTCTCTTGGCCTTCCTTATGTCCTCTTTTGAAAAGTATCTATTTAGGTCCATCGCCCATTTTTTGATTGTGTTGTTTATCTTCCTTTTGTTAAGTTGTATGAGTTCCCTGTAAATGTTGGAGATTAAACCCTTATTGGAGATAACATTGGCAAATGTTCTCCCATGCAGTGGGCTTTCTTGTTGTTTTGTGAGACATATGAAAACATGCTCAAAGTCTATAATCATCTGAGAGATGCAAATCAAAACAACAACGAGGTACCATCTCACACCTGTCAGAATGGCTATCATCACAAATCAACAAATGACAAGTGCTGGCGAGGATTCAGAGAAACGGAACCCTCGTGCACTGCTGGTGGGAACGCAGATTGGTGCAGCCACTGTGGAGAACAGTATGGAGTTTCCTCAAAAAAACTAAAAATGGAGCTCCCATTTGACCTAGTGATCCCACTTCTAGGAATATATCCCAAGAAACTAGAAACACCAATCAGAAAGGATATATGCAACCCTATGTTCATAGCAGCACAATTCACCATAGCTAAGATCTGGAAACAGCCTAAGTGCCCATCAACAGATGAGCCAGAGGGTGGAGGAGAGAACTGCGGGCTCCTGAGGATGCTTCTAGAAGCCATACCCTCTGCCCTGCACCAGAGTGAGGAGCTCAGGGACCCAGAAGGGAAGCAGCTCTCTGCCATCCTCACAGTCAGGGGGTTACATGGGGGAGAGCGGGGTGGGGAAGGCTGCCTACTTCTCCCTCCGGAACCATAATGACACCTCCCACCAGGGCCACCATCTTCCCAGTCAGCTACGTGACTCTTCTCTTCTGGAGGGATGAGCAGGGTATAGAAACAGGGGCCACCGGTGTTCGCCCCAACGGGGTTCATTCCTGGTCCCTCTGCCCAAATGTGGGCAGAAGGTGGAGTGGGAATAATAATCTTTGTACAGACATGCTGAGTAAGAGGTGTGTTTGGGGGCCCAGCGGGTGTCAGAAGCCCGTGCAGCTGGTGCAGAAAGATGAAGAGATGGGCGGAGCATGGGCCGTGGGAGCTGATGGTGGGTGGGCAGAGCAGGGCTGACTCTCAGGCCTGTAGCTCTGGGGCACCAGCCCTGTGGAAAGGTCACGTGGCTGTGTTGGAGAGGTAGTCGTGCTTAAAGATGGTTAGAAGAGAAGTCTCTGGAAGATGAGGCGGGACCCATTGGGGCTGGAATGAGTCAATTATCTGTCAAGCCCAGTTGCATCAAGTCAAAACGTAGGCTGGAGTATTTGGGCCAATTCCCCTCCTTCATCTGGATTTGGAAAGGATTGGTAACCCCATGGAAGCTCCAGTACTAGCAGAATCATAGTGTGTAAGAGTCAGAAAGTACTGGATGGCCAACTATTCCAACCCTATTATTTTACAAATGAATAAACAGAGGCCAAGAGGGATTTTCTGTCAGCCTCACAGTTTCATTGCACCTCGGAAGACACAAATCTCCAGGGCTCTTCTGTGGTGACACTCAAAAGGCGACCCTTGTCATTTTCAAAAGGTGTCAGGTTTCGGGTGTGGGACCCAAACCTATGACTTACAAGCGTGCCTCTTCACATTACAGCCTCTTTTAGGTTCATCATTGGCTATTGAAATTTAAGTTGGCCGAGGTGTGAAAGACGTGTTAAACTATACAGTTAATGGCGCTAAGTTGGCTATCTGCGAGCAGCTTTATGAGCCATAAAAGCCAACATCTTTCTTTTATTACCCTTCAAGTCTGTTTACATAAAAGATAAGGGAAGGCCCAGCTTAGGGTACCCATTGAGAATTAGTGGGAGGGGCTAGCAGGAGGAATAGCAGGAAGTCTGGTCATACATAAATGACCAGACTGTTGAGACAGGAGGCTTAGCAACAGAGGACCTAGCACTTTGTTTATTTTTCTAGAACTCAATTGTCAGGCTAATGTGGGACAAGGCATTGTATGGAGGATACAGCAAGGACAGGGCTTTGTGGCTGGTGCTTCATTCTCCCTTAACCCTATGTGGCTTAGCAAACAGCCTTCCATCTACAGATGGCATACCACAGATTGGCACTATCGACACCCAGACAAGATGGGTCCTTATTCCAGACATATTTCAGGGTCTTTGTAATTCCTCTGTTTTCAGCCTTGCTCGCTGCTAGGGTCTGAATGTGGCCCCCGAGATTCATATGCTGATGGCATTTGGATGTGGGGCTTTGTGAAGGCAATTAGGCCACAAGGACAGAGCCCTCATGAATGAGACTAATGTTATTTCTTTTCCAGCTTTATTGATATATAATCGACATAAAACATTGCAATAACTTGTTTCTATGGTGAAGGAAAATTCTTCTAAAAATATCTCTGTAGTTCCCTTTTCTCAAACCATTTAAGTTCAATGAAATTGTGAACCACATGTGAGTCCTCTCAGTACTCTCTCCCGAGAACTTTCTATAAAAATCGTTCTACCTGAATGAAGGTCTCTGCAGAAGTTCTCTTGGTCCTGATACACAGAGAATAAGTTCAGTAATGAAAGCCTAGTGGGTAATTTACATCAATAATCATCTCAGCTTTCTGACAAATTGAAACATCTTTATTTGCAACTTCACACTGCAGTCTCTCTCTCTCTCTCTCTCTTTCTCTCTCTCCCCCATCTCTGATCAACCAGTTAACTTCAAGTTACACTAGGGCCACACTCATTTCCCCTACTACTGTCACATACCTGCCAAGTGCTTTTGTAGATCATATCATGGGCAACAGGGGGCAACTGGGTGAGCGTGTGGGGTGGTCAGCATTAGTTAGGCAGGGCCAACCATAGGGGCTCAGAAAATATGTGTTGCATTAATGAATCAAAGTCATGAATGAGACTCGATGAATCTCACACCCACGTGAAGGACGGGTAGTAACACTGACCTATAGGGAGTCCTACAGCACCCTCATAATTGGTCATAAAGTGGCAGTTTTAATTATATAACACTAGAGGCCCGGGGCACAAAAATTTGTGCACTCGGGGGGGGGGGGGGGGGG
>NW_005361913.1:3713925-3719370 GCF_000412655.1 Myotis brandtii | reverse complement strand
AAGTCAGGTGGGGAACGTTGGAGTCTGCAGTCACTGGAGCAAGCAAGCCTCATGTTCGCTCTTCAGTGCATGGCTGCCGGCCGCCATCTTGGCTGACAGTTAATTTGCATAAGGATATGCTGATTAGCCAATGGGAAGGGTAGTGGTCGTACGCTAATTACCATGTTTCTCTTTTATTAGTGTAGATGGGCCTGTGCTGGCCCTCACACCAAAATGACCCATTGCCAACAACTCCTTACTGGCCTTTCCTGTCCTGTCGGCATAACTCTCATCTTCTTCCAGGAATTCCCTCAGGAAAGCTGTCTCCTCCCAACACCATCGCCAAACAGCTTCAAGCACCTCTGCCAGCTGGTGTTCATCTCAGAGTTGAACAAAAGCAGTGAGTTCTCTTCTTTTTTGGAATAACATGGCATTGGATTGGGTTAGAGAGACATCCCAACCCTATACCCATGTTTGAATTGGGGTTCAGAGGTGGTTTAAAGGAACATCTTCAAGACTTTAAGGGAAGGAAGTCTTTTTAAAGGGATGCTAGGCTGTCCTGTACACAAGGATGTAATTTTAGTTTCCTGGGTCTGCTGGGGCAAATCACTGCAAATTATGTGGCTTAAAATAGCAGAAACTTAGTCTCTCTTAGTTCTGGTGGCCAAAAGTCTGAAGTGGTGTTGGCAGGGCTGCACTCCCTTTGTAGTCTCTACGGGTGCACCTTCCACACCTGTTCCAGCTCCTGGAGCTCCAGGTGTTCTTTGGCTCAGGGTTACAGAATCCAGTCTCTCCCTCTGTCTTCACGTGGCCTTCTCTCCTGTGTGTGTGAATGTCTCAAACTGCCGTCTGCTTTTTTCTTATAAAAACCAAGCCAAGTCCAGGATAATCTGATCTTGAGATCCTTGGTCTATATCTGCAAAGATCTTTCCTCTAAAGATGATCACATTAACAAGTTCTAGTGCTTAGAACTTGGACATATCTTTCGGAAAGCCACTATTCAACCCACTGAAGGTAGAACTCTTTCAGCTGAGATGATGAGCGATAAGCTAACACCTCTTTGGAGCATGTTGGCTGAGTCCTGCTCTGCGTTTCTCTGTTCTCTGGGCCCCAGGCCTCCCAGCCTAGGCCCAGGATCTCAGGAAGAGATGAGACTTGCTTCCTTCCTCAACTCCTACCACCTCCTGTCCTCTCCCCTCCAAGCAGAAAATGCCCTTTTAAACACATGGGTCTGGAGAAGTGAAGCATTTAGTCAAGGTCATGCAACAAATTATTTAGAGGCAGGGTTGGAGCTCAGAGTTCCAGATTTCTAATCCAATGTCTTTTCTGAAATAGTTATTTTAAAATCATCTTGCTGAGTTCGTAAAGCATGAGGAGTAGAGCTTTTGGATTGTAACATTAAGCTTCCTGCATTCCTGGCAGCCTTTACAGGCTGTTTTCAAAGAAACTTATCAGCCTGTCAACATTCTCACCAGCCCCTCTTACCTACCCAGCGTCATAGGCACGACAAAGTGCAGACAAACACGCTTCTCACAACCTCCTCCGCCAATCGCCATCTAGGCAATTTTTCTTGTCTCATCTCCAAGACGTATCATGGCAGCAACTTTCAGGCAGCCGAGCCATGCACTAGCTCTGTGAGCGATGCTGTCAATTTTTATTTTAATCCTCCTTTATTCACAGTTTGATTTCATTTAGGATTGGCCTCCCTTTCTGTTCAAATGCCAGGCCTGCGGCCCCACACTAACTGGCAGAGCTATCTACTCATCGCTACAAAGAAAGAACTCTGCCCTAAGACTCTGGTGGAGGAGTTTGGCTTCTGTGTTAACGCAATCTTCCTGGGCAGCTCCCAGTCCTAAAGCATCAGTCCAGCGAGAGTGACAAGGAATTCCATCTCTACTTTCTGCTTCTCAGAACTCCACTGGCTTGGCAATTGTTTGTTTTTTCTTTCTCTGAGCTAGTTCTTTCTCCGATCATGTTTATGAGGAGGAGGAATAGATAGACCACATCACAGGTCTCTGAAATGATAGCCCCCTTGAAAAGATTTTTAAAGGGGGATGAATAAAGTATTCCGAATCTGGCCATGGAATGCCTGTGAAGTCAGAAAAGGCTTTCTTTAGTACAGGATTCATCTCGGGTCAGATGTGGAAGCACAAAGCTCTTCAGCAAATACTAAGTAGAAATGTGGTATAGAAAACAGAAACGAGTCCAGAGAAGCTCATTTCCATTACCTTTTCAGCGTGGTGTCTCAGGGTGAGCAGCAGGAGCTGCACCACCGCAGGGAAGGGCCAGGCTACAGCGTCCTGGCCGCTGCCTAGGTGCACACCCCTGAGAGTTGTTCCCATTGCTTTGTATTCTCGGATTTACTGGATGCAAACCCACTCTAAATGTCTGCCTCTCTGTAAAGCTCATTTACAGTTGTTCTTGTTGGTGGTTTTTTTTTTTTTTTTAAATCAGAGAAGTTAAAACCTAAGAAAAACAGATGCAAACCTGAGATCAAATCTGAGCTAACTGGGAACCCCAGGTTTTAGGAACAGCCAGAGGATAAAGGGAGTCTGATACACACCAGTTACCACAGGCCATGGACACTGGTGCAGAGGCTGGAACAGAGCCGGTGTGCAACGCAGCTGGGAGCATAGGACAAAAGCAAAGATGGTTTTCAGTTCTTCTCTCCTCCCCAGCAGGAGGCCACAAGCCAGAGTGTGCTCACCACGCATACTCTCATATTTAAATTACATGGGCCCTGTAAAACAAGGACGTGCATCCTGAAGTTTCCATACTTTCCAAGCTCAAATACTATCATCTCCTCAAAGCCTTCCCAGCTTTCCCTCACCATTTATTCCAAATCAGCAGTTTCTTCTTGTGTACACCCATGAATGGGACTTTGTACCTCTTTTGAATTACATGGAAATGATGAAACTGTGGTTCAGAGAAATGAAGAAATTTGCTAAAGGTCACACAGCTAGTATGGCTCAAAATCAGGACTCAAAACAAGTAACTCCCACTCCATGCCTTTTCTCTGTTTGGGGAAAAGAGACATAAATATTTTAAGTACATAGAGCTTGATTTGCCAACATGGCACCTATTTGGGGATTCCCAATAGGTAACAATGGGCCAAGAGCTAGAGAAAAGCCTTGGCTAGAAATGCCAACTTGGGAGCTATATACTTGAAAGTTATGAGACTGGTGAAAAAATGTTCAGTGAGACAATATTGAGGGAAGTAAAAAAAACTTGATGATAAATACTGAAGGAATTTCCCAATTAAGAGAGTGAAGGACAAATGTGGGCAGGCAAAAGAGAGGAGGAGCAGTGAGAGAAGTGGTAATAGAACCAGGATATGCTAGTGCCATAGAAACAAAGTTATGATGGAGTTATAAAGAAGTAGTGGTCAAGGGGATTTATTAAAGTTATCAATTTACAAGGAGTAAGATGCAAGAAGAGTCTGTTTGAATTAAAGTTAAAGAAGCAGTTGACCTTAGAGGTCTTCAATCTAGACTTGAATACTGAAGTGTTTACTTGGCTTCCCCAAAAGTACCTCAAATCATATATTCAAATGTCCTGCACTTACATCTTCCCTCCTGTACTTCACTCCCCAAATCTGATACTTTTTCATGATTCTTATTTCAATGACTGTATATATTATTTATTCTGTATCCCAGAGTAGCCCTTGGTAACATCTTCCTAGCTGCAAGGGAGGCTGGGAAGTTGGCTGCAGTTGGCTCGTGCCAGGTTTGGCAAATGCTTTTTGTAAAGGGCCAGGTAGTTAAGTATTTAAGGCTTTGCAGGCCATATATTCTCTGTTGCAGCTACTTAAATCTGTTCTTGGACTGTGAAAGCAGCCATAGACACCAGGTAAATGAGTGGACATGTTTATGTTCTAATAAAATTCTATTTATAAAATCCGGTGGTGGAGCTAGATTTGGCCCAGGGTTAGTTTTTTTTGTTTTGTTTTATTTTTTTTACCTCTGGCTAGACAAAACATGGCCTACTTCTAAGAGCTGGGTACACCGTACCTTCAAACGTAGTCATAATTATTTCATCAAGAAGCCAGAGGGGACTGGCTATTGGTGGGCTATCAAAAGTGTCTCCCATGCTTGTTCAGTGATATTTACTCCTCAGTCAGGGGGACTGTCCCTTCTATGACTAACAACCACAACCTGTTGGAGGTCTTGTTGACTAATGGAAGCTGCCCTCTTGGTTTTTAATAAAGTGTGCCATTGAATGCCCCCCCCCCCATTCACCCCTGGCTATTGCTAGTAGAAGTTAGTCACTGATCAGTGACTTTGACAAAGGGACCCACTAATTCTACGAATTATAAAATTTCTAAACTGATGCTCTGGCTTTTGAAACTTGATGGACGGAAAAGTAGGACTGAAATAGCTGGCAGAGCTGTGGGACCAGAGCACCTGTGATGGGTGTATGCTAATTTGTTTGGAAATATTTATCTATGCATACATAGATGGTGCACTTGATGAGTAACTAGATTTGTGCTGCACTTACATGCTTTTTCTCCGCCTTTAATGCAATCAGTGCACATTATAGAGGCATGAATATGCAAATGTTGAGTAAAGCTTGAATTTTTTAATTAAAAAAGCTAAATCAGGGGAATTATAAGCACCCAATTTAACATTTTAAATATGAAATGAAATGTTCTCCTTATTCCCATTCATCACCATGGATTTTGTTGATATTCAGCATGGAACTTGATTATTTTATGCCTATCTGTTTTTAAAGGAGTTGGCTTGGGTTTTGGTGAGATCAGGAGGAGTGGGGGCAGGGTGAGGAGAAGGGTAAGACCAGGGCGAAGATGACTGCCTTAAAATTGACTTCTCCCTGTCCTGGTTGATGTCGCTGGCCCACGAAGCAGCTTATTGCTTGCATACTTGTGAAGAGTACCAGCATAAATACTCAGCTGGGAATTACATTTCCAAAAGGAAGCATTTTCCCCACTCAATTTTCTCTTAATTCAGAAAAATTACTTTTAAATTGATGTGACACAGTAGCTTATCACAGTTACATTATCATCCCCCAGGACTAAATGCAGGCTCTCTGTGCTCCCTTTGCAAACTGGTAAACAAATGCTCTCTCTTCGGGCTGCCCTCTTGCCAAAGAAGAAAGTGAGCCTGCGCTGGCTTGGGATTAAAGCATCCGCACTGCAATGGGTTGCCTATTGATTAAACACTTCCTCATGTGGGCTTCAGTCCCGTCCATAATTAAATTACACAGACACAGGCAGGCTCTTTGGAGTTTAGAATCTTCTATGGTCTAAGCAGCTGGGTGATCTTGGACAAGTGGCTGGTCATGATATTATTCGTAATTATACCTTATAATCATGCAGCAATGTATTCAAAGTACTTCTGTCTGTGTGTCCTCCTTTAATTGAAAACCTACCTCTGGGCCTCAGGAGGAGAATGGGTCAGGCCATTTCTAAGTCTCTTTTGGAGCTACCACTACGAGTTCTATCAGGTG
>NW_005361913.1:3699611-3713864 GCF_000412655.1 Myotis brandtii | reverse complement strand
ATGATAATTGCACCAAATTGAACCCTAATTGATATGCTGGTGTGAACAAGTAGTAGGAAATCTAGCATGCAGTGACAAGCAATTCTTGGTCCATGCTTGCCAATAAGCTCTCAGATTTTTATAAAGCTTTGCATCTAGGTTTCCTGGTTTGGTCACTTTGTAGAAGGGAAATTCCTCCTGCAGTTTATCTTATCCCTGGCATTTTATACTAATCACTGTCTTCCTAGTTCAAGGCATGCAATCTCGAATTCTCCAAAGAATGAGAAATTCTTCTGCGGCCGAGGTCCTTCCTAAGACAGTGGAAAGGCAACGTGTTCAGGCTGTGACGAATTGATCCAATGAGAATGGGCATTAATTCATGGTTGCTGCAGAATTTTCACCCATGTCTCTCTCTTACCTTATCTGTTCTGAAAGCTGATGGCTGGCAAGATGTTATGTTGTAACATCCAGTTTAAACTAAATGTTGCTTGTATTTACACTCAACTGAAGAAAATATATATTTTTTAATTTTAAAATACATTTTTTATTTTGGAACAATTATAGAAAAGTTGCAAAGATAATACAGAAAGTTCCTATACACCCCTCACCCAGTTCCCTCTAATGGTAACATCTTATATTATTACTGGACATTTGTCAATCCTAACAAACCAACACAAATATAATACTATTAACTACACTCCAGACTTTATTTAGATTTTACCAGTTTCAGGAAAATATTTTCAAGTTTCAGATGTCTGAGTTTTTCTGTATAGGGGTCAGCTTAGCTGATTCAAATCCTATGGACCTGAGTTTATGGGATCGTGTAATTTAATCACAAAATGGCACATTAGTAAAGAATTTTAGGATCCACATAGTGCTAACGAATTTTTATAGACAAGGCAAATAAGCATTTTGGGGAAACTAAAATCACACAGGGCCAAGGTCACTTTCATTGCGCAGCACGCTCTGTCCAAACGGCGCCCACTCGTGGCCGCTTCAGTCTGGGCTGCTCTTTTCCTGGTGAGAAAGAATCCTTGTACACACAGACGCACGTTCATGACACATTGAAACAAAAAGTCCCTTATGTTGTCATGTGCATAAAGATCCAAATTTTCATGGTCCTTTTAATCTATTAAAGGAGGAATTCTGTGGCCTGAGTCATTGAAGAACAGATAGGTGGGGCTTATGAAAAAGGGTGTGATGAGGCATATTTCCAGCTTTCAACCCTACAGCAGCAAAATGAGTCATCCTAAGACTTTAGATTGCCTGGGAGTAAGCATTCTACTTGGGCCATCTGTGTGCATATGGGTTACTCCCAGGTACGTGTAAGGTGGAGTGATCTTGCATGTCAACACAGCAAGAAACACTGTGTTGACATGCATAACCATTATTCTATCTACAGCTGATGCCTTTGAGCCATCTTATTGAGAATCAGGGCGGCCGAATACATTGCTCTCTAGCAGTGCAGATGGATACCAGGAAACCGAGCAGATGCATTGCAGCTAATCAGGCAGAGGCACAGCAGGGTAACTGAAAGCTAGATCCACATGCCTTCCTGAACCTTAATTAAAGAGCATGGTGCCTCCTTTTGTTTTATCTGTTGCCAGTGTTTGGCCTCCTATTGTGACAGGGTTTTTTTTGTTGTTGTTGTTGTTATCTGTTGCCAGTGTTTGGCCTCCTATTGTGACAGGTTTTTTTTTTTGTTGTTGTTGTTGTTTTTTTAAGTAACCATCAATTTGCTGTGATAATCGAATGGGGAGAGAGAATAGGACTGTCTGTGAAAGAGCAGTAATGGTTGTTGCTGCCCAAGAGTTAAGGAGCTGCTTGCTGCTCCTGCAGCTGCAAACCAACACTTGCAAAAGCCAACTGCAAGGGAAGCAGTGAGGGTGGGAGGGATCCAGGAGACCTCAGAACTCATCTGCACGGTCTTATGCAACAGCCAACAGAAACCAAATGTCCTTAAGGGAGAGAGCGCTAAATTATTGAGCAGGTTCTCAACAGCAGGCAAGTGGAAAAGGCATCTGCAGATTTGTGTTTCACGCCCCGGTAATAAATACAGTGTTGAGAGAAGAAATCTGTCCTAGCAGATTCATGGGGACAGGGACAGGCTCTGCTAACAGCCACTTCCCTCTTGCAGAGATTTGAGACAAAGGTTGTTGGTTGGGCCCAGTGCCCTTCTATGTGAGCTGGGGAGGGGAAGGGGTTGAGGAAAAGATACTAAGCTCATAAAAAACTAGACTTCCTGTAGTGGAAGGATTAACAACATGGCAATTCAAGAGAAGCCAAGGGAAACTGGGTGCTGTGGAGAACATATGAAAATGTATCTTCATGCAGGGGCTGGTTAAGGGGTGTCTTGCCCCTCAGAGCAAGCTTCGTGATCACAAGGACAATCTCTTAGTTGCCTTTCTCTTTCTAGGTCTTCAAGTAGTCCCTGGTACATAGAATGCTACTCAGCAGTGTTTCTTGGGCCTAGTTTTGTAGATGCTCCTAAATGACACAATCTCATATTTGTCACTGAAAGACAATGGAAAGAACACGTTAGGACAACGTATCCTAACAATGTGCATATAAAGATAGTTAGATATCCTTGGAAAAAGCATGGGATTAGGAATCAGAAGTCCTGGGGTTTATTTGTTGTCTGCCTTTTAAATACGGAAGATTCTTTGCCAAGATACTTAACCTCTCTCCATGCCAGTTTCTCAAGAAGATCCTGTTTGATAGTCATGTGGTTAGATTGTCTCCTACCCCTCCTTCCCTCATCCCCCAAAGCAATGAACAGCAATGATGGGAATTAGAAAGACAAGAGACATCAGAAATGAAGATATTCAGAGGGTTTGTGAGATCAAACCTGTTTTAACACCTCCCCCCCCCCATAAATGGCCCAATTCTGGCTCTTCAAATGAGCTGTGCTCACTCATCACTAAAAACATTTAGTCACAGTGGCCAGACTCAGTGACCTCATTCATTCATCCTGCAGCGCCTGCTTGACCTCAGCTCCCTGCTCCTGTCCCCTGGCCCTCAGACCATCTGGCTTCATATACTGGATCATGAGATTGACCTCAGGTCTGCCATGTTTTGGTGACTCATTGGACATTTCCCGGCGTGCTTCTCTGTAGAACACAATAGATCCAAGATGGTGATAAAAATGAGTCTTGACATGTGTGAGTTGATGCCTGGTGTTTAGTCAATTGCAATTAGTAACTGACTAAGTCAGGCAGGGACAGAAGCATAGATTGATTTTATTATAATCTCAAATTGCACGAGAAACCAGCTGACAAACCACGTGGAGGATTTATTCAGCCCCCATTTGGAGAAGCCCGCCATGCACTTTCTTCTAGTAGGAAAAACATGAAGAAACCAATCTGTGGCCCCCTTCTCCTTGTTTGCTGATAGGTTTTTCATTTAAAAAGCAAATATTTTTCACAAAGTATAAAATGCTTTATTTTCATTAGTTGTTTGTGAACCAGAGTATAGTGCCCATAAAAGAAATATTGAAGTTGTAGATGAGTGAAGATTGGACTGGTTGAAGGCACCTTAATTTTCCTTTAAATTCAAACTTGAAACACAATTTTCTGTTTTTGAGTTTTTGACCTCTATTGCAGACCTGCTCTGCAGGATGGATGGTATGGATGTAGATTGGCCCTTTTGACTGGAGATGACAGTTGGCTGGCCTGGAGGCCCCTTGGGTTCTGGAAAACTCAGCCTACAGCTCATGTGTTAACTTAGGTTTATTTGCAAATCATTCTGTACTCCCAAACAACTTTAGATTTGCTAAAAAGCACCACCGGAGTTTGAGTGCAAGTTTGGGTTCACGTTTGTTATATCCCTGCACACGCTACCATTTATGTCTCTAAAGAGTAAAAGCTGACAGGTTCCCAGCCGAATATCTTGGAGAAACACACCCTTGTGCGCCCTCAGCAGTCCTGTGATGGTATTTCTAACACTGGGTGGGATTTGTGATCATTGTCTACTGGTGACTCAGCATTTGAGACCAAATGAGCACCATGAATGTGCTACAGGGTATGGGGACAACCACCAGAGTGGTTCTTGTTACTTATCCTTATGATTCAGCCAAACACAAAAATTGAACCCCCATGGGGGGTGCTGACCGTCACCCCGGCAGCTCAGGACAACTACACAGAATGGAGCGGTCAGGTCATGGTTCACTCCTGAGAAGAGTGTTAATGGCAGAGAGAGACACTAAAAAGTAAAACTGGCAGAAAACAGTTAGCACATCCACAAGCAACCATCTTATATTGTTCTGATCGAAAATAATCTTTCCAGCAGTTTGACTCAGGTCGTATTTTAACTGCTCCTCGGTTACAAGTCCTACAGTTTTCCATCTCAAACCCTTGTCTACCTGAATCAATTCTTACTAACTCATTAGATGAATTTTTAAAAGTTTGTTAGATTTTAGCCACACACACTCTCAACTAATGAGTCATGTTACTGTCCACTCATTTAGGCCTCAGGATGCAGTTCACAGAATTTTGACAACATCCAAGAGATGGAATGAGAAATAAGCTCATGATGAGATTCTCTTTAGTCTTCCCTCTCCTACCCACCCCGACCCATCTCCCACGTGTATTCTTCATTTTAAATGTGTCTGTGTGACAAAAAAAATATTAATAGGACCTTTGAAATGGGATGAATAGGATGCATTTGGAGCACAGGCCCCTTAACCCCTCTTGCCCTTCCAGCTGCCTGTCTCCACTCCACATGTACGCTTGTCTACCCATCCTGGACAGCAACCCATCCTCTTGGGAAATCAAGGCCTCTGAGGCTTACGAAGTGACTGTGCCCTCAGGTTGTGATCCTTTGGCTTTTTTCTTTTCTGATTGATTGGAAGTCCTTACCCCACTCGTCCCCAGAGCTGTCTCCCTGTCTTTTGCAGATTGCTCTGGGGTGCTTCGGAACCAGGCAACTGTTCTTGGCACCCTTCCTGAGAAGCTCTGTAAGGACAGCACAGTCCAGAGTTAAGCGTCCCCAGGAGCTTTAAGACAAAACAGACAGACCTGTATGCATCTGCAAAGTGGTCTGGAAAATCCAGAACACGGCTGGTTAGGGGGGACTTGGCTGTGGGGCTTGTGTGGTGCTTGCCCTCCCCTTACCCAGCTGCCCCTAATACTCGAGGGGCTTGAGATTGCCGATAATGGTTGTGTGAGCACTTCCCCTTATAACTGAATGGCTTCTCTTCCCAGATCTGATCTCATCAGCAAAATGACCATTTCTAAACCTCTCCTCTACAAATATCTGAACTCAAGTGTCTCTTAACACTGTCTGGGTATTTAATGGAATCTCGGGGTCCGAGCAGTGGCAAGCCAGTTAACTATTAGAACTGTTTAAGTAGTTCAGATTTTGAAATAGAAAATGAGGTGGGCACCCCAAGAGACAGTGTGCTAGCTCCTCGTGGCAGCAGTTAAAGCATAGGCCGGCAAGGACTCTGCGGAGAAGATAGAACTATCTGGTGCTCACAGGTGGCAGGCAGCCTCTGAGACAGCACTACCGACCCCACCTCTTAGAATGCATGCCCTGTGCAATTTGCTCCTCTTAAGTGTGAGATGGACCTGGTGACTTCTAATAAATAGAAAAAATGGGGTGTCGCTTCTGATATTAGTTTGCAAAAGAATGTGACTTCTGTTTGGTTCACACTTCCTCTCTTGCCCTCTCCTTTGCTTGCTTGGTGAGGTCCGCTGCCATATTGTGAACTTGTAGATAGAGAGGCTCATGTGGTGAGGAATGGAGTAAGGCCTGTGGCCAACAGCTCAGGAGGAATTGAGGCCCTCGGTCCAACAGCCCAGCAGCCCAGGGGGAACGGACTCCTGCCAACAATGTCTGGAGTGGATGTGGAAGCAGATCCTTCCCTACTCCAGCCTTCAGATGACTGCAGCCCTGGCCAATACTGGGATTACAGCCTGTGAGAGGCAGAGGAGCCAGGTAAACTGCACCTGGATTCCTGACCTACAGAAGCTGTGAGATAATAAAGTCTGCCATTTCAAGCCACTACGTTTTGGAATAATTTGTTGCATAGCAGCAGATAACAAATCCAGCATGTTGAACAGCTGACCTCTGATATCCCTCCCAGACCTAGGATTTTATGTTTTCAGGGGTTAAGAAAATGAGATTCAAAAGTATCAACTATATTGAAGTCTAAGCTGTTCTTTCTTTTTCTTTCTCCTCTGGTCCTATTAAAACCAATAAATAGTTGTGCTTATCTGTTGGGATCCATTTTTCCTTGTACTCAGACTTGTCAGCTAGCTGAAACCTTATTAGGCTGGCCAGAGAAAGTGAACTAATTTAGGCGAGAGTCTTTGGAAACCCTAGGAAGTCCAGCAGGAAAAAATCCACCATCTGGTTGCTAATGTAGTTTTCTTTGCATGTGAAATAAGAGCCGTTGCAGCTCTAATAAGCAATTCTGAGGTGTCAGTGATTGCTCTGCATCTGGGCACTTCTTTCTAATTTAACCTATTATTTTGACCTTTAGCACCAGGGCCCATCAGCTGAGTGAGTGGTTCCTTAAGTCATCTATTTGAGGAGCTGCCACAATTGCTTTCTGCGTAGATATATTTATGACTTGTTCAATATAATAATTGCTGTGCTGTATTGTGACTTGAGGAAACTCAGACAAGATCTTGCCACTGCAGTTTCGAAGATCTATTCCTCTCCCCGGCCAGCTCAGTTGAGTTAATGTTTTGTATTAAGGTTTCTAGTCTTCATTCCTAGGAACAGAGAAGCAAGTGAGATGCTAAGGCTTGCTGTTGTTGAAAGAAGTAAAAGATGTAGTTTGAAATTTAAGCGATTTAAAGAAAAGACAAATCTCAGCACAGTGAACTAAATTGCCCTTCTTTCTCCACCAGGCACTCCAGCAGACTTCACAACGCTTGAGCAATGGTGTATTTTAAGCCAACAAAATGGTCTCGAAGACAGACCCTAAAGAATTCAATTGTGTGAAAAATCATCCTGTGCTCTCAGCATATCAAGTCCCTAGAATACATTAGGAACAAGCGCTATTTGTGCTCCTAAATAGTGTTTGATTGCAAGCTGTGACTAGCAATTTAACTTCGGACCTGTTTTTCGCTGGGTGTGGAGGTGGAGAGAACGAGAGAAGTGGAGGGGATTGTCAGGCGAGGGGAGTGCAGCTGTCACCTTTACTGTCTCGTCCCAGTAGCTGGGTGTCAGGGACAGTTTCAGCCATGAGTGTGTGCTCAGTGTGGTGGTTCTTATATTCCACTTACATGCACATTTCCATTTGCAAATATTCTCATTAAAAAGTTTATTATATATTTCCTGTAACATACCAAAGAACATAGATCTAAAAATATGGTTGAGGAAATGGAAACCCAGAGGTTAAATCTTTTTTTATTGTAATGTAAAATTGACTATTTAAGCCATCTTAAAGTATGCAATTTTGTAGCATTCGGTACAGTCATAATGTGTGTGTGACCATTACCACCATCTAAATCAGAACTTTTCATCACCCCAAGAGGAAACCCCTAACCCATTAAGCAGGCACTCCCCATTCCTTCTGTCAGCACCTGGAAACCACTAATCTGCTTTCTCTCTTTAGGGATTTGTCTATTTAGTATATATCATATAAATAGAATCATATAACATATGGCCTTTTGTCTCTGCTCCTATCAGTATTTCATTCCCTTTTAATGGCTGAATAATATTCCATTATATGGATATACCACATTTTATTTATCCATCATCAGTTAATGGACACAAGTTAAATGTTGTAACATCAGCAACATTAACGAAAAGTATTTTAAGTATCTATGACCAATTAATAGATGACCATATTAGTAATACTGATCATTTCAAACTAAACTTAAAAATGGAGTACTTTCTTAGCCATCAGATCACAGGAATAGACTCCTTTTTCTGAAAGCAAAGATTCATGATTTATCTTCTAGAATGTTCAACAGACAGAAAGGTATTTGAAAGAGGTGATTATCCTGAGAAAATATAACTACTGAATGCTATAGGATATTTTTACTGGTCCTAGCATTGGCAGGCTGCAGCTCCGATGGGGGAAAGTTGGTCCCAGTAGCATGATTATAGAGCCTTTTGGGAGGTCCCAGTCCGGGAGCTCTCTTAGGGTGTATGTGGAGCTCTGTTCCCATGCCATTCTGGCTAGAATGTTGTCAGTATTCGTAAATGATTCTACTTCAGGCATACAAATGATCAGCACCTAGTAGAGACATGCCGTGGGTTTGAGGCTTCTGTTACTTCAGTGTTTCACCTTTACTCCCAGGATTACTTCTGCATTTGGTACTGCTGAGTTTGGAGAAGGGGATGGAATGCAGGATGGGAGAACCCACAGGCAGAGCACCTGGCCATGGATCTCAGAGAGGTTGGGTGGGTGGACAGAGGGGTCTCTAACCCGTAGTCACATGAGGATGAAGGCTGTTCTGCTAGGTCATCAGAAGCCTTGTGTTTAAACCTTGTGATTTGGGAACTTCTGAGGGTAGGTAGGTATCACAGACGAGAAGAATGGAGAAACATTTTGTCCTATAGTTTCCACAGGCCTTGGCCAGTTTTAGTCAACTCAGCCTTGTACTAGTATATTTGGAGACTTACAGTAGAGTCTCTTTTTAGGATACTGCTAAAACCCTGGCAGTTACATCAGAGGAGGAGAAAATGCCAGCTGCTTGTTAAACTGGGGAAGTGGGAACACAGGTGTTAGTAATTGCATGATTCTTTATACTGTCTATAGTTTTATAAAAAATCCTGTGTATCTTCTGATTTTGTAAGAAATTCTTAAAATGTCCTACACAAGCCAAGCAGTTACAATTAAAATGGATAATAATAGCTTTTCCTTTTAGAAAAACAGCCCATGCCCTTAATTAAATCACTGTGTATTCCGCACAGCATCTGTTTGCATGGTACTTGCTGGAAAGTCTACATGAGGGAGATTGAATAATAATGTCCTGCATCCTCCACCACTGCAGGTCCCAGATGTGGTCTGCCAGCACCACTCCAATTTCTGGTATTGGAACTTCTCCCTGGCCCCCCTCTGCAGTCATTAGGATAAGATCCCAGGTTGGCTCGTGTCTGCAAGTGAACATCCATGTGGGTCAAAGTCGAAGCGATTCACGAATCTGAGCATAATTTATCTACCTATGCAGGGTGGCTTTCGAGGGAAGCTGCATTGTCTTTCGAGGAAGGTTATTATCATAGTACCTTGCTCATGATAACACAGCACATCCCGGAGTAAATGCATATATTAAACATGACTATTAGTGTGAAAGGAAACTAACACGGAATCTGGAACATGGCAAGTGCACAATTCACGACTGCTCATTTGGAAAAGATCTATGTCGGAGGCCTAGAATATTTTCCAGGTGGAAATGATATAAATGACTAAGGCATATGCCAGGCTTTTTGGCACGACCTGCCAAACATTTGTATTTTTCTTTGAGACATGACCAGAAAGGTTGGGCTGATTCCACGTGGGTTCTGCACACCTCTCGTCGGGGGAGCTCCTGGACAGAGGCATAGACGTTGGTGAGACATTTCAGGGAGTTTCTAGAGTCCAGCTCTTCATAGAAAAATCTTAAATCGTTTCCAGCATCTCTGCTGAGTGGGCATCCATCTGTTTGAACATCATCACCAGAGGATCTCACTACTCTTATTTCTGAAAATGAAACACTTGCCTCATTTGTACTTTATGCACAGGAAGCTCACCAGCTGCCGTTATTCCTCATAATTCTCAGAGTAATTGCATGATGGATGGATTGCATTAATTATAAATTGTTGGAGAAAAGTTGCTTATAAGTTTTTTTTACCATTTGTTATTAGTTTCCTAGGACCACAAACTGGGTGGCTTAAAACAGCAGAAATGCATTGTCTCACAGTTCTAAGGCTGGACATCAGAGGCCAGGAGTTGGCAATGCCATGCTCTCTGCAGGCTCTGGGGAAGGCGTCTTCCTCAGCTTCTGGTAGACCTTGCTGTTCCTTGGCTTACAGATGCAGCACTTCCATCCCTGCCTCTGGAGTCACATGGCTTCTCCTCTGTGTGTTTGTGAGTCCATGTCTCTTCTCGTCTTACAGAGACACCTGTCATTTTGGATTAAAGTCCCATGATACCCCAATGGGACCTCATTCTAACCTGATGACATCTACAGTGGCCCTATTGCTAAAGATGATTACAATCTGAGGTACTGGGTGTTAGGACTTCAGCATATCTCTGGAAGGAAACAATTCAACCCATCACACCATTCAATGTTTTTCCATGTTCAAAAATAAACAAATAAATAAAGGGGCTCAGCCCCACTGAGTCCCCAGAGAGAAGCATTAAGAACTGGGGAGCTGTGAAGATGTTACCTGGAGTTCTTATACCCAGTGGTATCACTGAAGGTTTACAGAAAGATACAACATTGCTATTAAATGATTGCTCAGTGCGTGTTATGATTTTATTCCCTATGAGTTATTAGATTTTCTTTTGTTCAATTTGAGTTGCGATGCTGCTGTATTTGTCAACCTTTTCAAACCCATATAATACTTTTTTACTTTATCCTCTGTGTATCCCCACCAGCTAAACCAATTTTATTGAGCTTTGCTTTTGGAGTTTCTGTCAATAGACGTTAGATCAATGCAACATGCTTGCCAGCTACACATGTCTGATCTCTGTATTCTGAAGCCTTCTTCTGAGGGGGGTGGGCGGGCATGCTCCTCCTCTCCCCCTTGAGGTTTGCTGCAGGGATATATGCTGCTGTGGTTGAGAGGGCTGTGAGCACAGAGCTTGTTGAAGGGCTGCTCATGACCCTCTTCCGCACCTCAACGTAACAGTCTATCCTACATCTGAGGACAGGTGCTCTGTAAGGTTAGTTAAGGTTGCTGCTTTGTAAGAGGTGACTGGGGGTGGGAGAGTGAGAGGGGCAGTTGAGCTGGAGGTGGGGGTGAGGAGCAGGGAAGATTGCCTTCCTCATCAGGATTATTCCTGGAGCTACCTGAGTTGAGAGACATTGAGCACTCCCACATCCCCATCTCCTGGATTATTTGCCAGGCAGTCCTGTGGTAGGATTCTTGGTCTCCAGATGGATTGTAAAGAGATAGTCCAAATGAGGATGGCAGGGGGACATTGGGAAGTGAACAGGTCTAGAGACAGACATCATTTATTTGATGGTTCACACAGAAGCTTTCCGGTATCACTGGTACAGCACCCTCACCTTCCTTGTTTGTGAGATAAACACGCCACTTCCAGTTGACTGCAGGCTTATCGGTTACTGTCTACACTACTTACCTACTCTTCTTAACAGGCTAGATGGTTTTCAATAGGTATTAAAGTGGTATCAAATTTTTAAAATAATTTTGTGAGTTAATGAGTCAAATTTGTGGTTATTGAAATAGTTTCAGCTAACACTGGTGAGATAAAATTTAAAAACAAATGGGTTATTACTGTTATAGTTTCACAGTTTTACCAACTCCCGGGAACTACCTTCCTTATAGATGGCTCTTTAGCCACTTGCTATTCTCCTTTCAGTGAAGTCAGCCCTTGGCTGTAAGAAGAAGGAACAAGAACAAATGGGATGAGGGATCAAGAAGGCTGGAAAAGCCGGGGTATACTTTTCTCTTCTTTGGGAATTTCATTTAAATCATGGGAAGAAAGCATTGCCCAAACCCTTACGTTTCCCTGAAAGAACAAGGGGGTTCACACTGGAACAATTTTCTGTGTGTTAACATACTTTCCAGCCTTAGAAGCAATTCACAGTAGGATGGACTTGGTGGGCAGTTTAGTGCAGCCCCAGCATGGATCCCTACTCTTTCCATTGCATCGCTTGTGACCACCACTCCCTTTGCTTTCGTGATTAGCAAGATGTAGTGCCCACTGGCACTTCTCATCTACCAGAAGAAAGGACTGTGCTGGATAGAACCGTGAAATCAGGATTTATCTGCCGTATTAAAATATAGGAACTGACTTGTCAAATTATCTGACAACTTATGATAGCAAGTTATCATAATGTGGGCTCCACATAAAAACATATATACATATGCAGTACAAAAGCAAAAATGTTTGTGGTAGACTATTTAGAACATGCAGAAAAGCCCTAAAGGTGACTAAAACTACTTCTAATTCTAACATCTAGAGATAACCATTGGCATTTTGACATATATTATTCAGAAATATACACACTCCCAATTGGAATTGTATTGCTCATACTGTTTTGGGACATTTCCCCCTTAACAATATTGTTAATGTTTTCTTAAGATGTTATTTATTCTTCTAAAACTGATTTTTAAATGACTACATAGTATTTCATTGTATGGCTGTGACATATTTTGTCTAACTAATCTAATTATTGGACATTTAGCTTTCTCCAGTTTTTTGCCATGATAAGTAATGCCACAATCAGCATCCTTGTGTGAAACTGTTAGTGCACATCCTTATCAGATAATTGCTTTGTTGAGCTCTTGTCCCTATTTTAGCTCTTTTCTCGATACATGTGTATTCACTTAGCAATAGCAATTTTAAGTTGTACTCCTGTATAATATTAGGGGAGATCTTGTTTTCTTTGCTTACTTCCATGAAGCCAAGTGTATTTCCTCTTTTAAAAGCACTTCTTAAATTTAACTAACTAGAATGAACTTAAAATTATTATATTCAACTACAAAACACACTTGAGCATGGGACTATGTGTTAATCATCTTGGGCTGCCATAACAAAATACCATAGACTGGTGACTTAAACCAGAGATATTTAGTATTTTCTCACAGTCCTGGAGGCTAGAAGTTTAAGGTCAAAGTTCTGGTCAATTCAGATTCTGGTGAGGACTTTCTCCCGGGCTTTCAGACAGCTGCCTTCTCGCTGTGTTTTCACATGCCCTTTCCTTGGTTCCTGCACACTCCTGGAGAGAAAGTGAGCTCTTTGGTATCTCTTCTTATAAGGACACTAATCCTGATGGATCAGGGCCCCACCCTTATGACCTCATTTAACCTTAATTACTTCCTTAGAGACTCCCATCTCCAAATACAGCCATACTGGGAGTTAGAGCTTCAGTATAGGAATGAGGAGGGTGAAACATTCAGTTCATAGCATTCTGACCCTGTCTGCCCTAAATCCATATCCTTATCACATGCAAAATACATTCATTTCATCCCAACAGCCCCAAAGTCTTAACTCATTCCAGGATCAACTCTACCACTGCATAATAAGTTGCTGCAAACTTAATGGCTTAACATAGCATGCATTTCTTAGCTCATTACTTCTGCAGGTCAGGAGTCTAGCTTCACTGTGTCCTTGGCTCAGGGCAACCAAAATGTCAGCTAAGTTGAATTGCATTCTTGATCTCAGGATTCTCTTCCAAGCTCATGTGCTTATTGGCTAATTTCAGTTCCTTAATGTTGTAGGACTGAGGTTCCTTGGTGTTTTTTGGGTTGTTTTTTTTTTGCTGGCTGTCAGCAGTGGCCTGTTCTCAGCTCCTCAAGGTTACTCAATGTTCTTTGCCACCTGGTCCTCTCACTTCTTTCACCAGAATATCTCTCTTTAAAGACTTTCACCTGATTATTCTGTATCACAAGGATAATCTCCCTTTTGTTTACCTTGAAATAAACTAATTTATGACCTTCATTGCATCTGCAAGTCAGTTTTCACCCACCCTTAAGGGGAGGAGAGTATACAAGGACATGAGTACTGAGGTCACCTTAGACTCTAAGTGGTTCTCAACCTTCCTAATGCCGAGACCCTTTAATACAGTTCCTCATGTTGTGGTGACCCCCAACCATAAAATTATTTTTGTTGCTACTTCATAACTGTAATTTTGCTACTGTTATGAATTGTAATGTAAATATCTGATATGCAGGATGTCAGATAAGAGGTCGTGACCCACAGGTTGAGAACCGCTGCTTAGAGTATATCTGCCACAACCTATAAAGTTATACCTGATCAATCAATTTTAGATATTACTGAGCTCCTTTCTTGATACATAGTATTTTAGCTCTTATACCTCCCCTCCTCTTCTCTTCTCTCCCCTCTCACTTTAATTACATCACTTTTTAACAAAATTAAAGCCTTGTAGGAAGGCTTTGTTACTATTTTATGTAAATTTGTGGGTGGTGGACATCTGCCATATTTTGTAAACTGCAGTCTCCATTGAACACTATTGTGAGGAATTATCTGCCTAATGTTCCCTTTGCATTTCTCCATTATCTTCTAGCTTTTAATGTTGCTGTTGAGATGCCTGCTATAGACTAAATTGTCCAGAATTCATATGTGGAAGCGCTACACTCAAACATGCCTGTACTTGGAGACATGGCTCTTAGTTAGACAAG
>NW_005361913.1:3689126-3699556 GCF_000412655.1 Myotis brandtii | reverse complement strand
GGGAGGGAGAGAGAGAGAGAGAGAACTCTTTTCTCCACATGCCCAGAAGGAGTGGGGACACAGCAAAAAGGTGGCTGTCTGTAAGCCAGGAAGAGAGCTCTCACAGGAGCCTGGCCATGCTAGCATGCTGATCTTGGACTTTCAGCCTCCAGAACTGTGAGAAAATAAGTTTCTATTATTTAAGTCACTCAGTCAGTGGATTTTTTGTGGCAGCCTGAGCAGACTAACACTGTGCCCAATGCTGCTCTGCGTCCTTTACATGTATCCTAGGTTCCCTCTCTGAGGGTTTAGGTCTGTTCTTTGTTTCTAGTGTTATGAAATATGATAATGTATCTTGATATAAGTCATTTTTAAAAATGTTCACTCAACGGACATTTTGAACTTGGAGATTCAGCTTTATTTACCTCAGGTCTAGATTATTTTTCTTGTGTTAACATAATGTTCTCCCAATGTTTTCTTTTTCTGGAACTCTTATTATTTGGGTTTTGGACATTTTTTAAAATATATTTTATTGATTTTTCACAGAGAGGAAGGGAGAGGGATAGAGAGTTAGAAACATCGATGAGAAAGAAGCATCGATCAGCTGCCTCCTGCACCCCCCCGACTGGGGATGAGCCTGCAACCAAGGTACATGCCCTTGACCGGAATCTAACCTGGGACCCTTTAGTCCACAGGCTGACACTCTATCCACTGAGCCAAACCAGTTAGGGCGGTTTTGGACATTTTTGTCTAACCCTTTATTATCTTGCCTTTTCTTCCTATTGTTAATCTTTAACATTTTTTAAAAGTCTGCTTTATCTTTCCAATTACTTTATTGAATTTACGTTTGACTCTCATATTTTTAACTTCCAGGAGCTCTTAAATGCCAATTATGATAATTATTAAACAGAATATTTTTCTTGTTTCATCTTGAAGTTTTCATCTGCTTTCTGCATTGTTTTTATTTCCTCTGAGGTTTCTTTGTGGGGGGAAGAGTATTTGTTTTCAGTTTTCTCCATTTAGGAGTTTTTCCTCAATAGAGATTGAGAAGATCAGGGTCAGCTTGTTTTCCACACAGAACTCCAGAAAGTGTCCTGCATTTATCTCCTGTCTCACGTGTACCTCCTTCATGCTGAAACTGATGTCTTCAAAACCTGAACTTTCCTGGGTTTCTCACCTACAAAATAGCTTATTGCTTAGCATGATCATCCCTATCAACATTAAGTTTGAATCCACCCTCCACTGCGAAGTACTCCCCCTTCCTCTGTTTCCTTCTGTCTTTTTGCATGGTTGTTTCTGCAACAGATGTCCTCCAGTCTCAGTAAGCAGACTTGTCTTTCCACATCTTTCTTGTTTGGGGTGGTTTTAGGGATTATTTTCAAGAGAAGGGCCCACAATCATGTCTACTCTGCCATCTTGAATCCAACAACACACAAGACCATTTTAGAATGTCTTTCTACTTCCCTGAAGGAAGGGCAGCCTTCTGAGGCCTTTGTCAAGATAATGGAGTTTAAAGCTTTTAATGGAGAGGGCCTTTGCATGTCACACAGCGGATCAATGGATGTAGAGGAAAACTGGAAAAACTCAATTCCATTGAGGATTTTTCCAAACTGCAAAAAATGGGCAAATGGTCTATTTGAATTAGGGAATTCCCTGTTTGATAATGCCTGCTGTTTGTAACTAGTTTGTCAAAATTAGATTTCGCAGAAACATTATGTTTTTATTACAATGACAGAAATCTACAGTAAGACATACGAAGTGATTTGAAGTCCTCCATCGCACTGAATTTTTGTAAGCCATACTTGTTCAGCCTTCAGAAAAACAGAAAACTTGGCCATACTCTCTGGCCAGGATAAAGTAACATGGGAATAACTATGTCAGATTTAAATTGGGGGTGGCAGAAGGCTGCCACTTTTTTAAAAAATAATCAAGGTGAAGTCTAGCATTCCCCAGTGATCAAGGAGAATTATCTGGGGCTTGGCTTTGGGCTTCTCCAGGGTTTGAAATGGTATTCAAGGTTAGTGAAGGAATAATGTTTTTGAAGAGGCTTAGTTGTTTTATGTTTGCTATTTACTGAACTCAAATGAGTATGGTTCACATTAGCAGGACTTCTGCAAATTGTGTGGAAGGGATTTAAAACAATTCTCTGCTTGTATGAAAAATGGCCCTGAGAGTCCTGGCTCTTTAGGGTTCCTTGTCGGAGTCCTGGTGTAAAATGATCTTCTACATGCCTGGTTGGAACTGTGAGCCAAGCAACATCTGCATTTTTTAATAAACATTTTCTTATAGAACTGAAATTTTCTTCTTCAGCCTTTTAATGGAGCTAAGTAGACTGATTCATCATCTATACACACTAGTACTTAGAAAAGGATTGTCAACAGATTTAAAATATTTATTTGAGGAGATTCTGTGGTGATTGCTGTGTAACTCTTTTAGAGTTATGGTTCCCCGCTTTCCTTCCAAACATTGTTTTTTGTTACAGGAAAATTCCCAGTAGTTCAGCGAACAGGTGCATCTGGGCAAGACAGCTTTTTCCTAGAGGCAGACCCTCCGGTATGATTTTAAGCACTCAGAAAATGTCCCACCTCTCCAAATAGTTCATTGACAATATTACCTCCTGATAAAGATTTTTATTCTACATCTAGAGATAAATTTAGCCTCGGCCCCCTTGGGAAAGGAAACACATTGATATAAATTTCCAAAGGCACAAATGTCCCAGACCTGATGGGGAATCTACTTCTCCGCATGTAAATGAGGAGAAGGAGGAGCAGGAGATGTCAATAAAGCAGGAGCAAAGGGCTTGGTTAAAAGGAGGATTTTATAGTGAGAGAAGCAATATGATTCGAAGACCACAAACTACTTAGCTGTCAGACTCAATTTTTAAAAGCCTGCAGCAAGAAAGGCCACAGAGACTAAGGAAGGCAAACTTCTCCTACTTGTAAATTGTGCTGAGGGCAAGCTCTGTAGATGAACTAGGAACAGGAAACTTTCCTGTCACACATGGTGAAAATTCAAATGACAGGTAGCAAGCAACCAGTCCTTGGAGTGTGGTTTCTCAGAACATGAGGTGAAATCTGAACTCTGCTGTCCCCTCTGTCTGCCCAGAGCAAGTTCCTCGGCACACTGGGGCCTGAGAATGGGACTCCTCATCTTGACAGTATGGCTCCAATCAGGAAGAATTCCTAGAAGTCTTTGCTCACACAGAGTTTCTAACACTTAATTAGGTAATATTTATTGTTTTGAGAGGGTGAAAGGGACAAAAAGTTCTCAGATTCTTGAAAAGTAAGTAAGGATAGCTGTTAAAAGTATTACTTGAGAAGCAGAACCCTAACTTCTTTGTAATCCAGGAAGAAAGATTCTAGGTCATGACATTCTCCAGCTTCAAGTTTTTCTTTAAGAACTCCCCTTAAAAAAAATAAAAAAAAGAACCCCCCTTTTCCTACAATGGTAGTTCTTTACGTATATGAGACTGATTTTTTAAAAAAAGTTTTTCCCTGGCAAATGTGTATACATGCACACACACGTGTACACTCTTTACTCATAACTTTTAGGGGCCTTTAACATTTTCATATAAAGAACTTGATCTGCCCAGCTGGAGTAGCTCAATGGTTGGGTGTTGACCCATGAACCAGGAGGTCACGGTTTGATTCCCAATCAGGGCACATGCCTGGATTATTGGCTGGATCCCCAGTAGGGGCATGCAGGAAGAAGCCAATCAATGATTCTCCCTCAGCATTGATGTTTCTATCTCTCCTTTCCTCTCTGAAATTAATTTAAAAAAATGTTTAAAAAAGAACTTTATCTACAGGACAAATTTCAATTCCATAAACTTTCATCTAGATCTTTCATAATCTAGCCCCAAGGTGCTTCTCCATTAAGGAATTATTCTATGATGCAAGATAGTGCCTGGCGAGCAGGCTGAATTCTAAGCCAGAGTGATGTGTAATAGTCCCCAGACACTATGTACGGGAAGATATCATGAGGTAGTATGTGAAATGCTGAAGTGGGCATTAAGTTCTGTCATTTAACCAGTTTTGTAACTCTTAATTGTGTAATTCGGGGTGGGGGATATCATTTATTCTTTTGGGGCATCAATTTCCTCATCTGCATGTCTAAGGATGGTTCAGTGATCTCTCTCATTTCTCTTCCCTTTGAGTTTCTAGACTTTATGATTCCAGGTTATCACCACCTCATATAGGGCAAGACCCACCCCCAAGAATCGTTTATTAGGCTACTTACAATGCAAAGACATTGTAGAGGATTCCACACTGTAGAGTACAGGGCCCCGACAACCTTGTCCAGAGGCAGGTCCAGGATGTTTTGAGTATAAACAACTTCTATGGAAAGTCAGTGTCTATCTCTAATTCTCCCCTCTTCTGGGTCCCTTTCTCTGGTTCTTTGAGTTCTTGGTCAAAGTGTAACCACTGACATCCCAGCATTTGCTTACTCCCTGCCGCATTCACTTCTTTTTGTGTGGGTTCCCTTAACATGTGTTTTTAAATTATAGTTGACATACAATATTATATTAATTTAGGTGTCCAACACAGTGATTAGACAGTGATATATCTTATGAAGTAATCACCCTAATAAGTCTAGTCCCCGTCTGACGGCATACATGGTTATTACAACATTACTGACTATATTCCTTATGCTGTACTTTACATCCCCATGACTATTTTATTAATTGGCAATTTGTACTTCTTGGTCCCTTCACCAGTTTTCCCATCCCTGACCTCCCTGCATTTGCTTCCTTTGAGAAGTAGATTTCCTGCCTCCAATTCACTTATCCACCTGGCCCTTCCAGTCATATCCACTCTTGGCAGAGATGTCTTGCCTGCCTGACTCATCTTGCCTGGCTCCTTTGGCTGCTAGCTCCTCTGGTCACCTTTATCTCAAAATGACATATAGCTATGGCCCGAGGATGATATGGTCTGAGGATGACCATTTCTCCTTAAGGGCATCTCTCTTTCTTAGTCTGCTTGGACTTCCATAACAGAATTCACAGACTGGAGGACTTAACTGACATTTATTTCTCTCAGTTCTGGAAGCGGGAAGTCAGATCAGGGTGCCAGCATGGTCGGGTTCTGGTGAAAGCTCTCCTTCTGGCTTGCAGATGGCCACCTTTTCACTGTGTGTCATGGTGGAGAGGGAGGAGGGGGGAATCTGGTTTCCCCTTTTCTTATAAGAATACCATTCTCAGCATGGGGGCCCCACCCTCATGACCTCATCTAGTCCTAATTCTCTCTCAAAGGCTCCATCTCCAAACGCCATCACATTGGGCATTGAGGGCTTCAACATGTGGATTTGGGAGGGACACAACACTCTCATCTCTGACCATAGACAAAAGGGATAAGAAGTGACTGTCAAAGGGAAAGATAGAGAATTTGGGACAAGGGTAGAAGATGAAGAGAAGTAAGGAGCCTGAGAATCTTTGAATTTTCATTTGTCAACTGTTTCCACTGTTTTTAATTTTAGCTTTAGAGAACATTTCTTGACCTTCACCCAAGCACCCTGATGAACGTGTAATTTTCACACTAGAACATCTTCTACGTTGAGAGGAGAGGGTTTCTGGGGAAATGCGGGGCTTCATTTGGAATCAAATGGAGTGGAGTTGGTGGCAGCAATTGAAATAGAAATTCTTTAATTATCCTCCTCCAGATTCTATAGACCTATCCCTTTAAAGACTCACATACAAATTTCATGCATCCTCTAGCAATGTGGTGGTTGGACACAGAATCTGTCATTGACATGAATGTGATCTCTAAATAATTCCATCCTTGTCCTTAACAGAGCAGAGTGTTTCCATGTGGCTGCCTTTCGGAAGAAGGTCAAGATGAGCAGAGACCACCAAGAACAATTCAAGAAGGATATTAGATTTCGCTGGGGCCAGGAGCTCAGAAGTGAGTTATGAGAGTTTTGTTTACTATATCCTCTGGCTATATTCTTAATTAGGTGGAACTGATAAGCTTGATAAATTCTGAACTATTGCTTTCTGTTTGCCAATAACAAAATATTACTCTGTAGGATGTTAGTTATTTTCCGCATCAAACCCTTTCTATTTTCCTGAAGACATCATTAGTGTCCATTTCAATGGACCTTTTGTTCAGAGGGAGAAGAATGTCCTTTTTACCTTTTTTAATTAAAGCACCTTGCTGACTAATATACAATTTCTTTAAACTTTCCTCTGAATTCCATTCTCCATACTTTCTTCTCTTCAAGGTTCCCAGGTTTTGCTCTCTCAGGTAATGATTAGATCAATCAAGGGACTCAGACACAGTTTATTTTTTTTATAATATAGATAACTCTCACTAGCATTTCTTACCTTATATTTTCTGTTTTCTTTCTTTCCTTCTTCTTCCTCCATCTCTCTCTCTCCCAACCTTTATCTCTCTCTCCTTCCTTCCTCCCTCCCTCCCTCCCTCTTCCTGTTCTTGCTTCCTTCCTTCCTTCCTTCCTTCCTTCCTTCCTTCCTTCCTTCCTTCCTTTCTTCCACTGTGACTTAAGCAAATCCTACTGTCACAGATCTCATACCTATAACATTATATCCCTGATTTAAATAGTGAGAAGCTATATGGGAAGTATTTTAAGAGCCTCCAAACTACCAGCAGAAACAGCAAGAACAAAACAAACATAAAAAGAGAATATGTGTTTATGTTTAGGAAGTAATTGCATACATCAGTTTATACATATAATTAAACAAACATGACATATTGAAATATTTTCTTAGTGATGTCCTATAATTATATCTTAATAAAATATTTAGTCATGTTTTAACAGGTCCAAGAATAATTATTTTACTGTTCTTTTTGGAATGTGAACTTAGAAGTCAAAGAGTTCAATTAATTATCTTCGTTGAAACAGTTTGAATGAAGAAGGAATTGTTTTTCCAGGATGGTGTGAAGGTTGATTTAAGTCTGGAGTCAATTGCTGCAGGCTAGAAAGGTATCCTTTAGCTAACCCCCTCAATTCAAAAATACTGTATCTAGGAATAATATTCCAAGTAATTACATCTAGCAAATGAACCAGCTCATGGAGAGGTAAAAGGAGGCATCTAGATTTTAGAACTGTACAGCAAATAGGATTGCCAAGAATATGTCTGGGAAGGAATAAACCAGCAACTATTCAAGGGTGAGGTTCATGCGTTGTAGTAAGTTACTCTCAAAACAGAAGAATGTGAAACAGTAGGATATTTTCTGTGGTATCACCATGTTTTCCTGTGGCTGGACTACTTTGAGAAAAATATATGAGAAAGTTGAGATAGGAAATATAGGAAAAGAAAATAAAACTAAAGGTTAGAAATGACAAATATATGGTTAAATATAAAAGATTATATAAATTGAACTTTAATTCTTCAAAGCACATTTACAATTGTATAAAGCAATAATTATTCACTGAATTACTGGGTTTATGATATGCATACAGCAGGTCCTCTAATAACATTGTTTCATTCAATGTCATTGTGTTATGACATTGATAAGATACTGTAGGGTATCAGTTAGCCTATGGTAAAATTGGTTTTATTATACATCATTTTGCTTAAAGTCATAGGACCCATCGATGACATTAGGTGAGGACTTACTGTATATGTGATATTCATGGCAACAGTAATATGAAGGAGGAGGAGGAAATGGAGCTATTGAAGCAAAATGTTTGTATTTTATCAGAAATAAGTCAGATTCAAACTTAAGTAGATTGTTATTATTTAACATTCATATTGTAACCCCTAGAGTAGCCATTAAGAAAATAGACTTAAAAAGAGAGATAATAAATAAAGAGAAATTAAATTAGCACACTACAAAATATATATTCAACACAAAATAAAGTAGTAAAAGAGAAACGGGGAGGGGGGGTGGGCAAAAAAGGACCGACAAATGGAAAAAATAGGCAGATATTGCTGGAATGGATAAGAAGCAAGATCTAGTAAAATGCTGTCTGCAACAAATGCACTTTGCAGCCGTGGGCAAACTACGGCCCGCGGGCGGCCGGATCCGAGTTTGAAATCAATAAAACTAAAAAAAAAAAAGACCGTACCCTTTTATGTAATGATGTTTACTTTGAATTTATATTAGTTCACACAAACACTCCATCCATGCTTTTGTTCCGGCCCTCCGGTCCAGTTTAAGAACCCATTGTGGCCCTTGAGTCAAAAAGTTTGCCCACCCCTGCTTTAGGGTCTAAGGACAAATAAACTGAATGTGAAAAGATAGAAAAATGATACCATGCAAATAGTAACCATAATAGAGCTTGAGTGGTTATATTAATACTAGAGGCCCAGCGAGGGAAATCGCGCGAGGCCCCAGACCTGCTCCGCTGTGAGACCCATCAATGCACCTCCTGGTGACCTGTCGTTTGGTCGTTATGGCGTTACGGCTACTGGCCTTTTATAATATAGAGCAGAATAAATAGACTTTAGTCAAAAAGTATTATTAGACACAGAGAGGGACATTTTACAATGATGAAAGAATCAATACATGAAGATACAACAAGCATACCAGTGCTTCCAAAATATATGAACCAAAGTCTGACAGAAGGAAAGGAGAAATGACAAATTCAACAATATGAGATGGGGATTTCAAAACTTCCCTTTCAATAATTGAGAGAATAACTAAATATAGAATCAGTAAAGATAAGAAGACATGAATGACATTGTAAAACTTTTCTTAAATTGAATAAAATGACATTTATAGAACACTATACCTAATAGTAGCATAATATATATTCTTTTTAAGTACAAAAGGAATAGTTTCCAGGACAGACTATATGTTATGCCATAAGACAAATCTTAATGCATTTAAAAGGATTGAAACCCTTAAACCATAACAGAATCAATGTAGAAATCAACAACAGAAATAAATTTTGGTATTCACCTAATACTTATGAAAAAAACATACATAAAATACTTATGAAAAAAATTAACAAAAGAAGGGCAAAACATTGATAACACTGAAAATTGAAAAACACTGATAACTAAGAAGGTCTAAATAAATAGGGAGATATCCATGCTTATGAATTGGAACATTTAATGTTGTTAACTTGATAATTCTCCCCAAATTCATCCATAGACTCAACACTATTGATGTTGAAATATCAGCAGGCTTTTTTTTAGAGGAATTGGCAAACAGATCCTAAATGTATATGAAAACGCAAAGGACCTAGGATAGCCAAAACAATTTTGAAAAAGAACTAATTTGGACAACTTACCCTACCAACTTCAAAATTCAAAATAAATGTATATCAACTAAGACTATAGTATTAGCATAGGAAAAACATATAGATCAATGGAACACAATTTACCATGCAGAAATAAACCCTTACATTTATGGTTTACTGATTTTTGGCGAGAGTACAAAGGCAGGTTAGTGGGAGAAAGGACAGTCTTCCTAACAAATGGTGTTGGAACAATAGGCATTTTTTTCCATAAGGAAAAAATAAACAGTCACCAAAATTATACACCATACACAAAATGAACTTAAAATAGATCAGATTCAGATGTTATGAAAAAAACATACATAAAATACTTATGAAAAAAATTAACAAAAGAAGGGCAAAACATTGATAACACTGAAAATTGAAAAACACTGATAACTAAGAAGGTCTAAATAAATAGGGAGATATCCATGCTTATGAATTGGAACATTTAATGTTGTTAACTTGATAATTCTCCCCAAATTCATCCATAGACTCAACACTATTGATGTTGAAATATCAGCAGGCTTTTTTTAGAGGAATTGGCAAACAGATCCTAAATGTATATGAAAACGCAAAGGACCTAGGATAGCCAAAACAATTTTGAAAAAGAACTAATTTGGACAACTTACCCTACCAACTTCAAAATTCAAAATAAATGTATATCAACTAAGACTATAGTATTAGCATAGGAAAAACATATAGATCAATGGAACACAATTTACCATGCAGAAATAACCCTTACATTTATGGTTTACTGATTTTTGGCGAGAGTACAAAGGCAGGTTAGTGGGAGAAAGGACAGTCTTCCCAACAAATGGTGTTGGAACAATAGGCATTTTTTTCCATAAGGAAAAAATAAACAGTCACCAAAATTATACACCATACACAAAATGAACTTAAAATAGATCATAGATTCAGATGTAAAACTTAAAGCTCTAAAACTTCTAGAAGAAAACATAAGAGAAAACCTTTGCTACCTTGAGTTAGCCAATGGTTTCTTAATAGAGACCAAAGTTACCTTTCATTAAAAAAAAATCGATAAATTGAACTCCATCAAATTTAAAAAGCTTTGCTCTTCAAAAGATACATTAAGAAAATAAAAAGACAAGCCACAGATTAAGACAAATGATTTGCAAATCTGATAAAAGAATTGTACACAGAAAATACACACACACAGAGAATATATATATATATATATATATATATATATATACACTAATAAAAGGGTAATATGCTAATTAGACTGGACATCTTCTGGACAT
>NW_005361913.1:3687713-3688459 GCF_000412655.1 Myotis brandtii | reverse complement strand
CTTATCGGTGATAACATTGGCAAATATGTCCTCCCATGCAGTGGGCTTTCTTGTTGTTTTGTTGATGGTTTCTTTTGCTGTGCAGAAGCTTTTTATTTTGACATAATGCCATTTGTTAATTTTTTTCCTTAGTTTCCATTACCTTAGGAGCTGTATCAGTGAAGATATTGCTTCAACATGTCTGAGATTTGGCTGCCGGTGGATTTCTTTAATGTTTTTATGGTTTCATGTCTTATGTTTAAGTCCTTTATCCCTTTTTGAGTTTATTTTTGTGTATGGTGTAAGTTGGTGGTCTAGTTTCATTTTTTTTTTCATGTATCTGTCCAATTTTCCCAACACCATTTATTAAAGAGACTGTCTTTACTCCATTGCATGCTCTTGCCTCCTTTGTCAAATCCTAATGGCTCATAAAGGTGGGTCTGTTGTTATTTTGCCTCTATCATTTCTGATTTTGTTTATTTGGGTCCTCTCTCTTTGCTTCTTGGTGAGCCTGGCTAGAGGTTCATCAATCTTGTTTATCTTTTCAAAGAACCAGCTCTTGGTTTCATTGATATTATGTATTGTTTTTTTGGTCTCTGTGTCATTTATTTCTGCTCTGATCTTTATTATCTCTTTCCTTCTGCTCATTCTGGGCTTTTCTTGTTGCTCTTTCTAATGCTTTAAGTTGTAGAGGTAGATACTTTATTACCATTTTTTCTTGGGTTTTTTTTTTTTTGAGGTAGGCCTGTAGAGCTATAAAATTCCCC
>NW_005361913.1:3635700-3686061 GCF_000412655.1 Myotis brandtii | reverse complement strand
GAGGCAGCAGGTCCTTGGTGGGGCTGGCTATAGAGTCCCAGGTATTATCTAAGGGCACCCTGGGTGGAGGTGAGGCTGGGCTCCCAGTCACAGGAGCTCTCCCCCTCAAAAAGGTGTGGCCTCTGTGGAAGAGACGGCTGCTCTGGGACTGTTTGCAATGGTAGCAGAGGCTGCCTGGTTAGGTGAGCATAGTCAGCCTGGCCACAAAGGTCCTGTGGGATCTAACTGTGCCACACACACACACCTCACACATCCACACACTCCTCTTTTGCTCCCTCACTCACTCATGCTCTCTCCCTCACTGCCGCCTTCTTCCTGCCTCTGTAGTTGGGTCTGGAGTGTTATTCACACATTCATGGATGGAGTCTCCTCTCTGGGTGTCTTGTTATGTGGCTCACTCTCTGCCACATTGGCCAAACAGGATGAAATTCACTTCAACAAGACACGACACAAAGGGAACAAAACACAAATGTACTCACGACACCGATAACCCCAATATAAGTGACCATCAGAGAAAAGAGAACTAGGGGAGAGAAAAGAGAGCACAAATGGTATTGAAGAGGGAAAAAATGGTATAAGAGAAAGGAAAAAGAAGAAAAAGGAAAAAAAATATATATGGAGAAAACACCAGAGAACAAACAGATAAATGAAAACATACAAACACTAAATACCCAGTAAAGAGGGTGGGGGCAGAATCTTATATACAGAAAGTAAGGTTAAAGAATTGGATGGATATGGGGAGGACCTCAGTTCAGTATAGGGGAAGTAGAAAGAGGATGAGTGTATAAGAAGAAAGAGAAAGGGAAGAAATAATAATAATAAATTTTAAAAAGATCAAGAAATAGGGTAAAATAAAAAAAAATGGAATGCTGATAAAATAATACAAAAAGAAATGGAAAATAAAAGAAACAAATGAAAAAGGGAAAATAAAAGTCTTTGATCATTTTGGTAACCCAATCATTGTTTAATAGAATGGTATTCAGCTTCCAAGTAGGACCACAGCCGAGGCAGCAGGTCCTTGGTGGGGCTGGCTATAGAGTCCCAGGTATTATCTAAGGGCACCCTGGGTGGAGGTGAGGCTGGGCTCCCAGTCACAGGAGCTCTCCCCTTCAAAAAGGCGTGGCCTCTGTGGAAGAGACGGCTGCTCTGGGACTGTTTGCAATGGTAGCAGAGGCTGCCTGGTTAGGTGAGCGTAGTCAGCCTGGCCACAAAGGTCCTGTGGGATCTAACTGTGCCACACACACACACCTCACACATCCACACACTCCTCTTTTGCTCCCTCACTCACTCATGCTCTCTCCCTCACTGCCGCCTTCTTCCTGCCTCTGTAGTTGGGTCTGGAGTGTTATTCACACATTCATGGATGGAGTCTCCTCTCTGGGTGTCTTGTTATGTGGCTCACTCTCTGCCACATTGGCCAAACAGGATGAAATTCACTTCAACAAGACACGACACAAAGGGAACAAAACACAAATGTACTCACGACACCGATAACCCCAATATAAGTGACCATCAGAGAAAAGAGAACTAGGGGAGAGAAAAGAGAGCACAAATGGTATTGAAGAGGGAAAAAATGGTATAAGAGAAAGGAAAAAGAAGAAAAAGGAAAAAAAATATATATGGAGAAAACACCAGAGAACAAACAGATAAATGAAAACATACAAACACTAAATACCCAGTAAAGAGGGTGGGGGCAGAATCTTATATACAGAAAGTAAGGTTAAAGAATTGGATGGATATGGGGAGGACCTCAGTTCAGTATAGGGGAAGTAGAAAGAGGATGAGTGTATAAGAAGAAAGAGAAAGGGAAGAAATAATAATAATAAATTTTAAAAAGATCAAGAAATAGGGTAAAATAAAAAAAAATGGAATGCTGATAAAATAATACAAAAAGAAATGGAAAATAAAAGAAACAAATGAAAAAGGGAAAATAAAAGAAGATAACAAAATAATAATAAAATAAAATAAAAATGAAAAAGTGAAATGTCATTCCTTTTCGCCGATTTTTTAATTCCCGTGAGGGTTGGTTTAAGATCCCACTCTTCTATATTGTCTGCTGCTTCTCAGTTTCCTGTTGCTGGGAGTGAAGGCCAGTTCCTGGACACCGATAACCCCAATATAAGTGACCATCAGAGAAAAGAGAACTAGGGGAGAGAAAAGAGAGCACAAATGGTATTGAAGAGGGAAAAAATGGTATGAGAGAAAGGAAAAAGAAGAAAAAGGAAAAAAAATATATATGGAGAAAACACCAGAGAACAAACAGATAAATGAAAACATACAAACACTAAATACCCAGTAAAGAGGGTGGGGGCAGAATCTTATATACAGAAAGTAAGGTTAAAGAATTGGATGGATATGGGGAGGACCTCAGTTCAGTATAGGGGAAGTAGAAAGAGGATGAGTGTATAAGAAGAAAGAGAAAGAGAAGAAATAATAATAATAAATTTTAAAAAGATCAAAAAATAGGGTAAAATAAAAAAAATGGAATGATGATAAAATAATGCAAAAAGAAATGGAAAATAAAAGAAACAAATGAAAAAGGGAAAATAAAAGAAGATAACAAAATAATAATAAAATAAAATAAAAATGAAAAAGTGAAATGTCATTCCTTTTCGCCGATTTTTTAATTCCCGTGAGGGTTGGTTTAAGATCCCACTCTTCTATATTGTCTGCTGCTTCTCAGTTTCCTGTTGCTGGGAGTGAAGGCCAGTTCCTGAGGGCTCTTAGGGACTATTCAGAATTTTTTTGTGTGTGTATCCTTTATACCACTCAGAGTGTAGTCTGGGTGTGGCTGTATTGGTTGTCTGGAGACTGCAGGGAGGGGCTATCTCTTCAGGAGAAAATGCCTGCCTAGGTCCACCCTGTCAGGTATGACTCAGCACCAGACTCGTGGCCACCTCTCCCCGACCCTCTCCTCTCCCCAGCCTCTCCCCAGATTCCACAAGTCCACACCTCCACCTGCACCTCAGACATGGGTGAGTGTCTGTATTTGAAAGGTCCTATGAACTAGGTTCAGTGAACAAAAGCAAAGACCAAAGAGAGGGGAAAGATCTGCGCCACTGTGAGCCCCTTTCCCCCTGCATGGCATGGCCTGGGCAGCCGTCCAGGCTGCCCGCTCTGGGCTCAGTCTTTCATGGCTGTGGACCCAGATCTAGACTCCACTGCCACCAGCAGACCTGTGGACCTGCTTTCCACAGTCAGACGCTGTGCTTGTCCCAAGGGTCGTGCCTCGGTGCCGTGTGGTTTCCCTCTGACCCTCTGGGCTCAGAGGTCTCTCAGTTCTCTCCAGTCCAGATCCCTGATTTTACCGTTCTCCAGGCATCCTCTGCCCTTCCCGGCTGAGAATTGTCTCATCAGCTGTGTCTACTTCACCTATTCCGGATGGATGTTATTCAATTTAGTTGTTCGTTCTATCTGCTCCAGGACAAGGTTTGGGACACGTCCTTCTATTACACTGCCATTTTGTCTTCTCCTGGATTATATATTTTTAAATTCTCTTAAAACTAAATAATAAGTCAATAACCCAATTAAAAATTTACAGAAGATTTAAATAGTCATTTCACCAAAGAAGATATGAAAATGACTAATAAGTACTTGAAAAGGTGCTCAACTTCACTAGTTCATGGGGAAATACAAATTAAAACCATAGTAAGATACCACTACACACCCACTTGAATGGCTAGAAAAAAAAAGTCTAATAATTCCGAGTGATGAGGATGTGCAGAAACTGAAACCCTAATATATTGTTGGTGGATATGTAAGATGGTACCGCTACTTGAGTAAACAATTTGGCATTTTCTTAAAAGACTAAACACAGACTTAAAATACAACTCAGCAATAATACTCTAAGGTATTTACCCAAGAGAAATGAAAACATATGGCCACACAAAGACTTGAATGTGAATATTTATAACATCATTATTTATAATAGCCCCAAACTAGAAACAACCCAAATGTCCATCCACTGGTGAATAGATAGACAAAATGTGTCATATCCATACAATTCAGAAATTTAAAAAAATGAACTATTGTTACACATGACAACATGAATGAACTTTATTTATTTATTGGCTAATCCTCACCAAATGATATTTTTCCCATAGATTTTTAGAGAGAATGAAAGGGAGGAAGGGGTGGGGAGAAAGAGAGAGAGAGAGAGAGAAGCATGGATGTGAGAGAGACACATCGATTGGTTGCCTCCTGTACATGCCCCAACCAGGGCAGGAAAACAATCCTGAAATCCAGGCACTTGCCCTTGCCAGGGCCATGAATGAACTTTAAAAACATTATGCTAAGTGAAAAAAGCCAAGCAGAAAAGACTACATGGTTCAATTTTATATGAAATGTGAAAAAAGAGGATAATCTGCAGAGACCAAAAACAGGTCAGTGGTTGCCTGTGACTGGGATTGGGAATGAGGATTGACAGTAGTAAGCACAAGAGAACTTTTTAGAAATGTTCTAGAACTGGATCATGGTGTGGTGTGATTATTATACAATAACACAAACGTGCTGAAGATCATCAAATTTTCCATTTACAGTAGATGAATTTTATGTAAATTGTACCTACCAGAGCTTTTTTTTTTTTAAAAAAAAAAACAACAACAACAATAACAACAATACCTTGAGGTTAGATATTCATGGAGAAATCTTCTTGGTAAAACTATCAAGAAATATTTGCAAATCATATATCTGACAAGAAATAAACAGCCAAAATATATTAAAAATACCTACAAGTCAATAACAAAAAACAACAACTGATTAAAAAATGGGTAGAGGACCTGAATAGACATTTTTCCAAGGAAGACATACAGATAGTCAATAGACATATGAAAAGGTGTTCAACATCATTAGTTATTAGGGAAATGCAAATCAAAACTACAATGAGATATCACCTCACACCTGTTAGAATGTCTATTATCAAATAGATAATGAAAGTGTTGGAGAGGATGTGTAGAAAAAGGAACCCTTATATTAGTGAGTGTTCATCCCCAATTGTAAACAGGGTTTCTGTTCTTTCTATAGGGCTCCTGAGCCCCCTAATTAGGCCCCCTTGTGAGTGGATAACTGTTCAATTGTCCCTGAACACTCTATAGCAATTACAGAGACATTGACCAGCATGCACAGTAGACCTTGTGTGGTGGGTGGGTATTAACTCTGCTCAGCCACGATATTGCTGGCACACTTCATATAAGAATGTTTATGTTCTGATTCCTGTCTACTTCTCCTCCCTTTCCATCCACCAATTAACCTGAACTACATGCACTTGGCTTTAGGTCATGCACTCTGCTCTCATTCATTCTTTCAAAAAATATGTTTGAGCATCTACTATGTTCTGAGCTCAAGAAACAGATGTGACAGATGAAGGTTCTGTAGGTAGAATGAAGGAGCTTCCATTATGGTGGGGGAGGCATACAAATAAACGATCACATAAATAAGAAAATATCATATAGTAATGGATGTCCTGCAGAAAAGAAAGCACACTGACATGCTAGAGAGTGTCTGGTGGGCTCTTCACTTCGGGGACCAAGGAAGTGATGTTTAATCTGAAATTGGAAGGATGTCAGCTCACCTTAGCACCTCTTGGACCAGGACAAAGAGTTAGTATTTTATTCTAAATATAAGGGAAGTCACTGGAGGATTTTAAGCAAGATTATGATGAAATATAATTTTGCTGCTAGATATTGGAATTTAGAAGGCATGAGTAGAAGCAGGAAGACAAGTGTATTAATTTGCCAGGGCAGCTGTAACAAAATACCACAGACTGGGTGGCTGAAATAACAAAAATTTATTTCTCATGGTTCTGGAGGCTGGAAGTTCAAGACCAAGGTATTAACAGGGTTGATTTCTACTGAGGCCTCTTCCCTTGGCTTGCAGACAGCCACCTTCTTGCTGTGTCCTCACATGGCATTTGCTCTGTGTATGTGCATCCCTGATACCTCTTTGTGTGTCCAAACCTCCTCTTATAAGGGCACCAGTCAGACTGGATTATGGCTCACCCTAAGGGCCTCACTTGAACATAATCAATTAAGGCCCCTATCTCCAAATACAGTCACTTTTTTATTTTTTAATATATTTTATTGATTTTTTACAGAGAGGAAGGGAGAGGGATAGAGAGTCAGAAACATCGATGAGAGAGAAACATCGATCAGCTGCCTCCTGCACGCCCCCCACCGGGGATGTGCCCACAACCAAGGTATATGCCCTTGACCAGAATCGAACCTGGAACCCTTGAGTCCGCAGGCTGACGCTCTATCCACTGAGCCAAACTGGTCAGAGCTACAGTTACATTTTGATATATGAGGAGTTAGGACTTCAACATATAAATTTGGTGGGGGATGGAGGACACAATTCAGCCCATAACAACAAAGCAGAAAGCTACTGCAGAGTCCAGAGGAGAAGGACAGGGCCTCTACTAGGAGGTCATGGGAAGATAGAACTAGACAGATTTGGAATATATTTTGGAGCAAAGTCAACATGACTTAATGATCAGAGGTGAGCAGTGAGGAGAGGAAAAGGGACCAAAGGTGACTGCTTGGCTCTAGCTGGAGCCACTGGGTGGACAATGGTGCCATTTGCAGAGTAACGGGCTGCTATACCTTTGGGTGGAGTGTGTCCCTGTGTCAGGAGTTCCCATTCATACATACCCACAGTCTACCCACCCCAACACCTGCTGAGACACCCCACTCTTACATATGGTTCTGGCTAACTCCTGCTCTTTCTTTAAATCTTCAGCTCAAGAGTTAGCTCCTCAGAGAAGTCTTATCACCCCTTCTCCCACCCAGAGACATACTGTCCTCTACACTTCCCTGGCACGCCGTGTGTATGCCTGTGCACTCACAACAATGTCCTTTCATGGCTGGTTGGCTGGTCTGTCTCCTCCATTAGACCATAAGGATGGCAAGCACGGTGGCTTACTCATCCCCATATTTCAGGCTAGAACAGTGTCTGCACATGGTCCACAACAAATGTTTGCTGAAACGAAATGAAGCGACTTGCGTGGTTTTAGTGGTCGCCATTATGCCTCCCAGCTGCCACTTGGCAATAAGTTTTGACATTTAGAGAAATTTTCCATTTTTATCTTTTCAACGTTGACCATGGCTGTGCCTTTTAAGGTGCTGGTGACATCTGTGTAAATGTGTTTATTTAGAACAACATCTGAGGGCTTGGCATGAGGAGAGGGAATTGTGATTATTGCCACATCTTAGGTCCCAGATGCTTCAAGGGCTCCTCATGTCCTCCTATTGGCTCTGTTGTTTTAGCAAGATTTTCAATCACAATTTTCTCAGCCTGATTGGGATTTTGCAAGTACGTTACTTTCATTTGTTTTCACAAGTATCTTCAGTACAACATTAAGTGCCCATATGAATTCATTTCAAAATGTGCCTCTCGTAATGGCCCCTGCATCATTATTTATTATGATGCTAAATTCCTGTATGGTAATGCAGACCATTACAGACCCAGAGAAAATGGAGCCCTTCTCCTGGCCTACACAGATTTTGTACAGACGGTGCCCGACTTAACAATAGTTTGACTTAATGATTTTTTGACTGATGTAAAAGCAACACACATTCAGCAGAAATCATACTTCGAATTTTGAATTTAGATCTTTTCCTAGGCTAGGATATGCGGTAGCTACTCTTTTGTGATGCTGGGCAGTGGCAGTGAGCACAGCTCCCATCAGCCCCATGATTACAAAGGCAACAATGATCCTCTACAGTGTATGCATTGTGCTGGATGGGTTTGCCAACCATAGGCTGATGCAAGTGTTCTGAGCATGGTTAAGGTAGGCTGAACTAAGCTATGATGTTTGGTAGGTTAGGTGTATTAAATGCATTGTTTACTTACAAGGGGTTTATTGGGACATAAGCCCATTGTAAATTGAGGAATGTATTGATTTCTGCACCAGTAAAGAAATCTACCAGTACTTAGGGGTGAACTGGTGAGATAAAGAGAATGAGACTTTAAATCAGAGAATCTGCTCTCAATTACCAGAGAGCTAATCAAGGACGATCAAAAACATTGTGACAGACACTAGGCTGGGAGGACAGCCCCTGCACGTGGGTCTCTCCTTCAGGCTTTCACTTTCTGCCTCTCCCTTCTGCATTTCACTCCCTAGATTCCCTACCCACTTTTTTTCACCTCTTTTTTCTCTGTTTGCTCACTACCTCTCATCTGTCCCTGCTGGGAGAAAGATGGAGGAAATCATTTGGATACATATAATATATTATACATGACATACATATGATATGTGGTTTGTATATATAACAGAAGCATATATTGCTTAAATATACATATTGCTTGGTGTCAAGCTGCATATTTCCAGTTTTTTAATTTAAAATGGGTAGGTTAAGTATTTTCTATTTCTCTATCAAAAGGCTTATTTCCTTTTTGCTGTGCTTTTCCCTTGTATGTGAGTGTTTCGTACTTATTTTTCTTTCCAGGAATCAATTTCCCACCCCTGCTGCCTTGCTGCTTCAGGCTGAGCTAGAACAGGGGCGAGGAATGAGGAGGAGGGGCCGCCGCCATGGAAACCAGGTCACGTGAGTGGCTGGATGCCCCTTTACCTTCCCCCTTTTTCCAGATAGACTTTTGGACCAAAAGCTTTATTTAAAGCAGGAGCTGTGTTTTTCTCAACAAATATTGAAAGCCATCTTTCCCGTTACAGAGGTGCCTTGCTCTCACCCAGCCTCTCATTTTTCAGGGGCCGCTTGAGTTGCCCGCCCAGGCCCAGTGCCCGGGGGAGCCCTCCCCCTGCCACACTCTCTCTTGTCACTGCAAATGAACCAGAAAATTCTCTGAAGCGACAGGACCCAGCAGCCAGAGGCTTGATTTCTTTTGTGTGCATGTGTGTTATGCATAAGAAATCATTATTTTTCCTTCGACTGGGGTCATTTTCTTCCCTCTTTCACTACAGACCTATACATTTAATTATTTGGCCACTGCTGCTTTAATTAAAAAGTCTTACTTATCTTTAGAGGTTTCCTTTTTAAATTTCTAGAGATTAAGATTATCCACAGCACGCCGGCTCTTTTTATGTCCCCCGTACTATATGGTTTCTATAATGCTATAAAATGAATTACTAGGACACTAAAAACTAATCATATTCTGCATTTCTCTCCTAATAATACCAGCTTACATTAATCATAAATGTCAGCAGTGTCTCTAGATGACTTCTTGACTTTTGACAAAAAGCCTTCATTTTGGCCCTTTAAATTCCAAGGTCAAGGAGAATGTAACATTCAGAATAATTATTAGCATTATTTTACCTTGACATTTCATCCCTGCTTCCAGTTTAACATTCCACCCAGGCGATGAAGATGAATGTCTTCTCTCGATTCACTGGAGGGAATTGCACCAATTAAACCTGACTTAAAGGCTATTGGAAACGTTGTATTAATTTGCTGTTCTTCTTTAAAATAGAAAATATTTCATGAAGGAGAAGAATTTTCATTAAAAGCATTAAGGATTTACCGTGACATGAACAAGCAATTCTTGAATTGATTTTTTTCTCCCCAGGCGAGAATCGTAATCACAGGGCGCCTTGGCCCGGCCAGGGTCTCCTTGTCCGGGGGCATTCCACTGGGACAAGGCTCCTTCTTTTCCTTATAGCTCAAAGGTCATCACTACAGTTTTGTCACATGAAAAACGATTAGAAGTGTCTTAGAAATCCTGGCCTTTCTGTGTAGCAGGGCTCCTGCCTGTACAATCTCTTACTTACAATTCCTTTTCCCCAAATTATCCCCTACTCACATTCTTTTTTTTTTTTTAATCCTCACCTGAGGATTTTTTCCCCAATGATTTCTAGAGAGAGTGGAAGAGAGGGAGGAGGGAGAGAGAGAGAGAGAGAGGGAGAGAGAGAAATATCGATATGAGAGAGACCCGTTGATTGGTTGCCTCCCGCACGTGCCCCCAACGGGGCCAGGGATCAAGCCTGAAACTGGGAATCAAACCCAGGACCCTTTGGTCCATAGGCCGATGCTCTAACCACTGAGAAAACAGCCAGGCCCTACCCCCATTCTTTTTTAAAAATGTCAGACTAAGGTTATTGAGGCATGGTCTGAGAATGTCTCTTCCTACATGTGCTATGTAAGATAGGGGTGGTGAGCTACTGACCAGAACAGAAGCACCATGAAGACAGACTGTCTGACTTACTCAGTGCTGTATCCCCAGCACCTGGGATGCACTCAGGCCAGTATGTTTGATGGGAGTGAAAGGAATCCATAGAACACAGGCACTGAGAGTGTGAGCTCTGAGATCAGACAAACTGGGATTGGATCCCAGGGTTGCCATCTACTTGTTACTGGCAAGTTACGTCACTTCCTACGCCTCAGTGTCTTCATCTGTAAATGGGGATAATAGAAACAACTCCACAGGGTTGTCGAGAGGATTCAATGTGATAATGTACGTAAAGGGCTTCGTCCCACCCAGCTGAGCAGAGGTGGGTCCAGGCTCACACCCTCAGGTCAGTTTTCTCCCGGCAGTTGCTCGCGGGTGCCTGGAAAGCTAACCCCCCATGTGCCGGCTGTGGGGTCTCTGCTAAACTGCGGCCTTTCACTTCCCAAGCTTCTCTTGTGACGCTGTGGGCATCTAACCTCCTCCCTGGCAGAATTCCTCATCCAGTCCTGCCTGACAGAAAGGAATTCCCATTCTGGCAACCAATCTTAGCTTACTGCCCGGAGCAGGTTTGACTCTTGGATGCTTGTCTGTTTGGACTACGTTTCTGGACCTGGCTCACCTGGATCTCACCTATACCTTTGCCACAGCCTCGCCTTCCCCGCTGCACGTGGATTTGGCCTGTAGTCACCTGCCTGATGCCCTGTCTCCTGTGACTGGTGGCCCAACCTGGCCCTGCAGCCTGGCCTGGCTCTTGGTTTCAGTTCTTTGTCATTGTCCTTTTATACAGCCACCTGCCACTTGGCACTCCTTGATGTCTTCACCTGCACACACTTAATATTACCCTGTAGTTGGGCTTATCTTAACATTGTGTTTATTAGAGCAAGGAACATTTCTTCCCCGTTGCTACTTTCTCAAATACACAAACCAACTATTTTGTTCTAACATGCAAAGCAAATAATACCCACCATGGACCTTTAACAAATATTGGCATTGAGCTGTATTTGCTTCATCTTCTAAAAGAACTGAGTAGTGCAGATGCAGTTGAATCCCCTTTCAGGATCCCTTCTTGTACCAGTCCCGCCTTTTCTCCCCCTTCGGAGGGAAGCACCATGAAATTGGTCTTTTCCCTCCCATCATGCTTTTATACTTCCATCAGTATTTAGGCATCCAAATATTAAATACCACACTGCTTTAAAATTTTATATGTTGTTACGTATTATGCTAAATGGATCTGTTATGGGTTGAATTTTGTCCTTCTAAATTCATGTCTGGAAGTCCTAACCCCAGTACCATAGGATGGGAAAAAGAGCTGTTGCAGGTATAATTAGTTGAGTTACAGCACGGACTTACTGCAGCAGGGTGAGTCCCTGTGCCTGGTGTTCTTGTAGAAGGAATGCCGTGGGAAGAAACAGAAACACCTACAGGGGGAAGATGATGTGAAGACATCATCATAATGAGGAAACCCCTGAGGTACCAGGAGCGAGGAAAGAGGCATGAGGCCGACTCTCCCTCACCATATTCAGAAGGAGCCACCCTGCCTGCATCTTGATCTTGGACTCCCAGTCTCCAAAACTAGGAGAAAATACAGAGAACAGTTTGTGGTTGCCATAGGGGAGGGTGAAAAAGGTGAAGACCTTAGAAGTACAAATTGGTAGCTACAACATAGTCACAGGATATAAAAGACAGCATAGGGAATATAGTCAATAATACTGTAATAACTATGTACAGAGCCAGGGAGGAACTGGAAATATTGGGGGGGTGGAGGGAGGAGACACGTTGTAAAGTTTATGATTGTCTAATCATTATGCTATACACTTGAAACCAATACAAAATAATATTGAATATAAACTGTAATTGGGAAATAAAATTTAAAAAACCTATGAGATAATACATTTTTGTTATTTGAGCCACTTGGTCTGTGGTACTCAGCCCTAGCAAACGAACACAGTGCCCTTCTGCAGGGCGGCTTTCTTTGCCTCATAGATGTGCTTTCTAGAATCAAGAACTAACCATTTGGGAGAAAGCAGCCCGTCATCTCCATCTTAAATATCAAATGTAGGACTGAGGCTTTTTAAAAGAGCATAGCCCAATAACACATGCAGTTCTCATTTATTTTTTCATTCAATAAAAATGTACTGAGCACCAGCTCTGTGCTAAGCCCTGGGGAGAGAACAGGGAGGGTTAGTGAGCTAGGGAGAAAGTTTTTTAGGAATGAAGGGCATGACCTAGGATTTGGGGATATGCCAACAGGGAGGGGCGATGGGTGGTGTGTTTGATGGCATGAGTGTCCAAGCCAGTGACTTCTAGGGAGAGGGCAGAGGCTGTTGCTTGGAAGTGTCATATCCCGCAGCCGCTGGAACGCTAGTTCTCTATTTCAAGGCTTCTCACACTTCATCAGCCATCAGCATCCCAGGGAGGGCTTGTTAAAACATAGATTTCTGGGCGCCACTCCCAGGGTTTCTGATTCAGAAGGTCTGGGTGGGGCCCCAGTATTTGCATTCTAACAAGTTCCCAGGTGATGCTAAGGTTGCTGGTCCAGGGAACACACTCTGAGAACCGTTGGTAGATAGCATTGGATGACTCTCATTGCAGTTTCTTTATGTGATTTGTTGTTGTTTTTTATGTAACGAATAAATTTTCATCAGGATTAAAAAAAAAAATCTGTGTCTTGTCCTGCGTTGTAAAAATTATTGCTTGGATTAGCTACTTTTTAAAGTTTCTGGCGGGGTTTTCGAAATGTTAGTGTCCCTGGAACAGTTTTATGTTAGTTTCTTAGTTTCCAGCTCCCACAACACAAAGGGAGGTTAAGTTCAAAGCCCACATCTGTCCATATGACAAGCTTGGGCTTTTATTTCTCGCTGGCAATCTCCCCGCTTCCCATCTAAGGCCCCTGATTAATGGCGAGCTTCTGTAAGATTTTGTAGAGTTTTGTCAGCCCCTATTATGGACTGACTTGTGTCTCCCCAAATTCATATATTAAAGCCCTACTACTCAGTGCCCGAATGTGACTGTATTTGGAGATAGGGCCTTGAAAGAGGTAATTAGGGTTAAAGGAGGTCCTATGGGCGGGGCCCTGATCCCATAGGACTGATGTTCTTATAAGAAGGGGAAGAGACACCTGGGATGTGCGTATAGAGGAACGGCCATGTGAGGACACGGGAGAAAGGGGCCATTTGCAAGCCAGGAAGAGAGGCCTCCGGAGGAACTTGACCTTGAACATCCAGCCTCCCCAGCTCTGAGGAAACAAATTTCTCATAAGCTATCCCGTCTGTGGTGTTTCATTGTTGGAGCCTGTGCAGACCCTTTTAGTGGCTGGGTAACTCCTCTCTTGGGACTTTATCTTCTCATCAGCATCTAAAGACGCAGGCTCGACCACTTACCTGGGGGCACCAGAAACTCATCACTCTGCATCTGGGAGCTTTGGAAACCCAGTCGAAACCCCGGGGACGGCTTCTCACCAGCTCCTACTCACTCTTCTGGCTTTGAGTTCTTTCATTTCTGGCACCTGGAGGTGTCCCATATTTTCCTTGAAGTTCAGCTCTCCTTCAACGTGTTTAAATGTAAGATGTTATCCGATAGTCGGAGTGTCTTTGTAACCGGAGGAATCCAGGCCGCACCAGGTTGCTAGAAGTTCAACATTACGTTCTCAAATTCATTTAACATTTTCTTTCATCCAGTTTGATTCACATTTCTCCAGTGGTTTTCATAGGACTGTCTTATCACCCTCAGGTTACAGACGGAAAGCTACAGGCCAGAGAGTTTCATTGGCTTTCTCAACATTGCATAGCTCACAAATAAGGGAACTTGTCCTGAAACCGACCAGTGCTCCCTGGCACCTAGTATAGCCGAAGTGCAATTGAGCCTTTCTATAAAGTATGGGTGATATTCTAGCTCTACAGGATAGAGCTTTATTTTTAAAAAGCCATAGTATATGCTTGAAAACTCTCCAAATTTCAGAAAATACTGCTAAAATTCTCCTAAGTAAAGCTGTGAGATGCTGTCAGAAACATCCACATTTGACTGTTTCTCTTCTGTAACTAAAAGCATCTTTCGAGAATCTGAGAAAACGTTCTCTTCCACACCATCCTTGCCATCCATCCCGAGGGACAGATTTTCATCTCTGTTTATGCTTGAAATTCAGCAGACATTCTCTCTGTTTTCTTCTAGTGCATTCTGGTGCCAACACCCAAAGGATTTTCCTCTTTAGGATACAATGTTGGAGCCCCCCAGAGTGCAATGTGTATTATATGGAATGGAGAATACTGAAATATAACTTATTCATTGGCATACAGATTCCAGGTGCTCAACCTAGAAATAGACTCTAAGGTGAGTTTTCTTCTTATACCCACAGGCTTGGGTATAATGTAGGTCCTTTCTGGAGAGGAACTTTTCCACATTGAGACAGCATTCTCTCATGACCTAGCCGCTCTGCATTCTATAATTAGGATCTTTTGATCTGTCTTCATCCCTCACCCCCAGCCCAGGTCAAGTAAATTGCATACTATCCTTCCATCCAAGAACTCCAGAAGGATTCTCTAGTTTCGTTTAGACCCTTTCAATTTCTGCCCTGGTTCATCCCATTTCCATTCATCTCCAGTCTTTTTTGTCTTAATCTCATGTACACTTCTTGTCCACACCCTTCAGACACTGCCTTTCCTGAGACTCATATCCTGGCTGGTCTCGAGAGAGCAGGAGTGGATTTGCTTCTGATTCTTGTAGCTGTACTCTTTCTTCACGTCGGCTGCTGGAAATTTGTGGCCCGGCTTTTGCGATGTACTGGACTTTATCACATGGCTTTTATGTACTGAAGTTACAGACTTCTTCCTACTGTTCCCTACCCTCACGCAATTCAGTTCCAATTCCCTTGCCAGCCTTTTTCATGCTGTCAGAAAGAATTGTCAGACTGGTAGGCAAAATGTTTCCACGTCAAAAGCTTTCCTTAATGAATAGCAAAGGTCATTAGATTTTGCTTATTTTTAAAAATATGGGATATTATTTATTTTTTCTTTATTTTTTATTTTTATCTAAGTATAGTTGCCATACAAAATTATATTAATTTCAGGTGTACAATATAGTGATTTGACATTTATATACCTTATTATGTGATTATCACACTAAGTCTAATAGCCATCTATCACCATGCAAAGTTATCAAAATATTGATTATATTCCCCTTCACCTTTTTCACCCATCCTTATCCCCTCTTTGGCAACCATCACTTTGATATCTGATCTTATGAGTCTGTTTTGTTTTTAGGTTCCACATATAAGTGAAATCATATGCTTTATTTCACTTAGCATAATTCTCTCTAGGTCCATTCATGTTGTCAAAAGTGACAAGATCTCATTAGTTTTATGGCTGAGTAATATTCCATTGTGTGTGTGTGTGTGTGTGTGTGTGTATGTGTGACATCTTCTTTATCCACTTATCTATTGATGGCCATCTGGGTTGCTTCCATATCTTGGAGGTTGTAAATAATGCTGCAATGAACATAGGGGTGCATATATCTTTTCAAATTAGTGTTTTTGTTTTCTTCAGATAAATATCCAGAAGTGCATTTTTGCTCCGTCATATGGTAGTTCTATTTCTGTGGGTTTTTTGTTGTTGTTGTTGTTTTGTTTTGTTTTTGAGGAATCTCCATACTGTTTTCCATAGTGGCTACATCAAGTTACAATCCCACCTACAGTGCGCGAGGCTTTCCTTTTCTTCACATCCACACCAATAGTTGTCATTTGTTGACATTTTGATGATAGTCATTCTGACAGGTGTGAACTGCTGTCTCATTGTGGTTTTGATTTGCAACCCCATGATGATTAGTGATGTTGAACATCTTTCATATATCTGGTAGCCATCTGTATGTCTTCCTTGGAGAACTATCTATTAGATACATCACTTGTGACTATCTTCTCCCATTCTGTAGGTTGCCTTTTTGTTTTGTTGGTGGTTATCTTGGCTATGCAGAGAATTTTTTGTTTGATGGACTCCAACTTGTTTATTTTTGCTTTTGTTTCTCTGACTAGAGGGAACACTTCCAAAAAAGATATCACTAAGAGTGATGTAAAAGAGTTTACTACATATGTTTTCTTATAGAAATCTTATGGTTTCAGGCCTTACATCTAAGTATTTAATCCATTTTGAGTTTATTTTAGTATATGGAGTGAAAGAGTGGTTCAGTTTCAATTTTTTTTTGCAAGTATCTGTCCAGTTTTCCCAACACTACTTATTGAAGAGACTGTCATTTTTCTATTGTATATTCTTGCCTCCTTTGTTGTGATTAACTGACTATATTCTGAGCTCTCCATTATGTTTCATTGACCTATGTATCTATTTTTATTCCAGTAACCATACTATTTTTATTATTATAACTTTGTAATATAATTTGAAGTCAGAGAACATTGATATCTGTCTCAAGATTGCTTTGGCTACTTGTGGTTTGATGTAAATTTTATTATTTTTTTCTATATCTGAGAATAATGGCATTGGTATTTTAATAAGGATTGTATTAAATCTATATATTTCTTCAGGTAATATGAATATTTAAAAAATATATGTTTTTATTGATTTTAGAGAGAGAGGGAGAGAGAGAGAGAAACATTGATTGGTTGCCTTCAGTCTGGGGACCAAACCTCAACCTGAATATGTACCCTGACTGGGAATCGAACCAGCGACCTGTTTGTGCCTGGACAACACTCAATCAATTGAGCCACATCGGCCAGAGCAGGTTGTATGGACATTTTGACTATACTAACCCTTCCAATTCATGAGCATGGTATAGGCTTCCATTTATTTGTGTCCTCTTCCATTTCTTAATTTTTAAAGTATTTTTTATTTTCATTAAGTAATAACAAATTTGTTATTAAAAACAACTTGTTAATGAGTTGTTAACGAGTATAGAGTTTCCGTTTTGCAAAATGAGAAAGTTCAGGAGATTAGTTGCACAACAATGTGAATATACTTAACACTACTAAACTGTACACTTAAAAATGGTTAAGATGGTAAAAACTTTTTTAATCCTCACCCAAGGATACTTTTCCCATTGATTTTGAGAGAGTGTAAGGGAGAGGGAAAGACAGAGAGAGAAACATTGATGTGAAAAAGACACATCTATTTGCCCTGAGCAGGGCAGGGAATCAAACCTGAAACTGAGGTACCTGTCCTTGCCTGGAACTGAACCCAGGACTCTTCAGTCCAAGGGCCGATGCTCTAACCACTGAGCAACCGGCTATGGCAGGATGGTAAATTTATGTTCTGTGTATTTTACCACAATGAAAAGAAAACTTCAAACAATTTATCTTAAATTGTATATAGTTTTTCTGTAAAACATTTGAGCTGCCCTTGCCCTGGCCACATTGGCTCAGTTGGTTGGAGCATCGCCCCATACACCAAATGGCTGCAGGCTTGATTCCCGATCAGGGCACATACCTAGGTTGTGGGTTCAGTCCCCAGTTGGGGTGTATATGGAAGGCAACCATTTGATGTTCTCTCTCACATTGATGTTTCTCTGTCTAAAAATCAACAAACATCCTTGGGTGAGGATAAAAAAGAAAATAAAAGAAAAAAATTTTGGAATGCCCAAATCCCTTTTCTAACAAGACTACTTACGGTTGTGAGTACACAAAACACAGAGTTTATTCTTGTATTACTATTTATTAGGTATTGTATTACTTTCCATAGGAACCACTGTAAACCTACTTTTGCCCCACCCTGCATACGTCAGCTACATTTCCACCATTCCATTTTTCCATCTGATGATGGTATACAACGTCCACATTTGCTTCTATGTGCTTAAGTGGTTTTTGTGGCCACAGAGCTACAATCTCAGTTATGTATGTAAGGCCACAGGGTTCTTTTTGCGTTCGTATGGCGCTGCTTCTTTCTCAGCTCTCAGTGCCTCAAAGGAGCCCTGTGCAGACAGACATGGATGCTCAGGGCTGACGGCAACTCCCGGTTCCTCCCGGCTCCTTGTTGCCAGGATTACCCATCACAGTAGCACCCCCGTATGAATTCCGGGGCACAGGCTACGCTGTGGATAATCATGGCAAAAAAGTTTATGTCTTAGGAGTAATGTCCTCTGGCTCTCTTTTCTTGGAATTTATTAAATATGAGAAAACAAGGTGGAGGTCAAAGACGATGTGGTCCTGTCAGCACAGAAGGCATTTCTCAACAAAACTGTGCTGAAAGCATCCTACTGACAAGAAATCATGGGGAGATTATCAAGCAGCTCTGAGATGCGGCCTCTTTCAGGGAAAAGACGCTACTTGCACCTGCCGCATGCCCTTCCGTAAGTACCTCTGGCTTCCCCGGGTGCTTGTGTGCTACCCGCACACACCGCTGGCTCTCGCTATGCCAGGAATCTGTTTAATCGTCTAACATGATTTAAAGCTTCTCGGGAGATTCAGGTGATTATTTCCAACAGCAGGGGTTTCTTATAAAGTGGCTGGGGGGATCCAAAACTCAGAAACACAACAACACTTGGATCCTGTTTGAAGTGCATCTATTTTTATTTTCTGTCTGAGACCAGAATGCTCCTGGCAAAGTCTGTCCCTGAAATGATGAATATCTTAAGTCATGGAGTCCAAAAGAAGGCAGGGGGCACAGAGCACCAGGAAGTAAAGCGGGAAACAGAAATCCAAATGTGAGTATTTGCCTGTGATCACCTGGGTGAGTGAAACCTTGGACAAAATTGTACTTTCCTCAGATGGAAAAAAACAAAAAAGCCAGGTATTTGTTGGTAACTGCTTACCTCACAGCAGTGCTTGGCTCCAACAGCAGCTTTGCAAATGCATGAGAACTTACAGAGGTTTCTGCATCTGCAAATTAAATGCTCCTGGAGGTTTTTCCAAACACAGCGAAAACATCATCTGAATAATTGCTATGAAGAAATTTGGCTTCTCAGATGGACTTTAAATGTCTATTAGCTTCCCAGGATTCCTCGTCTTTTCATTCCTACTTATGTGCATTGGAGAGGAAATCAGCAGAGGAAGCCACTGTGTGCATCCTGTATTTTTACACATACTCTTTTTTTTAAAAAAAGGTATGTTTTTACTGATTTTAGAGAGAGGACGGAGAGGGAGGGAGGGAGAGAGAGAGAGAGAGAGAGAGAGAGAGAGAGAGAGAGAGAGAAACATCAATGGTGAGAGAGAATCATTGATCGGCTGCCTCTTGCACACATCCACTGGGGATGGAGCTTGAAACCCAGGCATGTGCCCTAACCAGGAATCAAACTGTGACCACCTCGTTCATAGGTCAATGCTCAACCACTAAGCCATGCTGTTCAGGCTACACATACTCTTTTATCCTACTTGGTGAGTCCTTGTTTTTGTGTTTCTGCTCCTTTTCTTGCGTCACCTTGAGAAGTTCTAGCACCTAGATGTCTTTGAATTGCCAGCCACTTTGGACCCCTGAAACTGGTTTGTTAAGCACTCTTGTTTTGGGGTTTTCCTGTTTTTATATTTTGATAAGTACTTCTCCATCCATTCTGTGCCTTTGGGTATTAAAAGCAGATAATACTGGAAAGTACATGACATTGTGCCGGCACAATCCTTAGCCTTTTAAGTCAGTGACTCATTCAGTCCTGCTATAGTACCTGTCATCATCCTGCAGAAAGGAGCAGAGGCACAGGAGGCTAAAGAACTGCCCCATTGTTTTCCAGGTGGAGAGTGGAAGAGCTGGGCGGGGAACCCAGGCCTCACCCTCATCCCACACACTGGACTCGCTGCCCGTGGGCCTGGCAGTGTTGTGCTGGGGAAGTTTAACAACCGGTTCTCAACCGAACAACAAGAGTCCTCATTGTTAGCAGCCCTCGCTAACATCCATGGCCCATTACTCGCTGGCTGATTTCAACTCACCTGACTCCCAAACTTCTGAATATGGAATCTTCGGCTCCCATGAGCCGGCTCTGCATCGCATCTCTCTATTTCCACCAGCAACACCTGAGGGACAGTCTGCGTGCTGGGTGCGGCCACCATGACAAACAGTCCTGCGACTGGACATCCAGGGAGACTGTCCAGGGAGAACTGGCTGCTTTGGCGCTGCCTCCTGCCGTCACTGACCCTGGAGCCTCTCCCTTCGTGACCTTCATGCTGGGCCCAGAGTCAGCAGCAGAAGGGGAGGCACACTGTGAGGTCAGGTGTAGGAGGACGGGGCCGCGTGCTCAGGCAAATGAGCACATGGGAAAACGAATGCAACCTCTTTGGAGGAAGGATGTGTCCATCCCTCCTTAGAGGTGAGGACCGGGGCTCAGTGGGAATAACCTAAGGAACTGGCTTTACGAGTACTTTAGGGCGGTGTGTGAATACACCCTCACCCTGCAGGCTGATTTTCATCCATACCGGACCTTAGCTCACTGGCGTTGAGCTCTGAGAGAGGCCCACAGCAGGAAGCAAGGAGGGCCTCTTTGACCAAGGCTCCATGAAGGACACCCGGGTCTGACCAGTTTCCTTACTTAGGTTAAGGCTCTGACTTTGATTCTTTGGGGATTGGCCTTGTGGCACTCACACTGCATCTCAGTACAGCTTTCCTGGAACCCCTGGACTGGGCTGTAATTTTGGTTGATGTCCACACCATCCTTAGAAATAGCTGACATCAACACAGAGGGAATCAGCCCTGAGTTTTCTGTGGGCAGGGAATGGCGATTCCTGTGGCAGCTTCTGTGAAGGCTACAAGGTCGTTGCTACACAGAGAGGGAATTTGGGCTGAAACACATGAGAAAACCAGAGTAGGCTTTAAATTTGTTTATTTTGATTGTGCTTTATTTGTTTGTTTTCAGGGGTGTTTTCTGCTAAGGGGAAATCGTCCTTGTGTTCTATCACTTCTGTTTTCATGTTATATGGCTTACAGGGCCGCGTTTCAGCTCTGCTCTCTGGATCCCAGTCTTGGTTCCCACTGAGAGAAAAACTTCTAACGGTTTCCTATGACACGAGGGGCAAGAACTGATTTGAGGGTGTGCGTGGGGTGGGTGGGGCCTCACCTGCAGTGCAAGCCAGGGAGGCGGGAAGTGACCCTCTTCATCATTCCTTCTGCGCCTCTACCTGGTTTCATCCCAGCAGCTGGGCACCTTCATCACTGCTGCGGAGGCTGGGTGGGCTTGTTACCCTCTCCCTGCTCCAGAGGGTTCTCTCTGAGCTCCGGACACAATGATGAATGGTCCTGTGGGCCAACCCTACAAGACTGGGGAGACAAATATACCTCATTCAGGGGAAACAAGCCCCAGGACATACATTATCTGGGACAAATGAGATGGCCAGTGAGCTATTTCATTGGGTATTTATGAGCTTTATTCTATATTGTAGGACTTTATTTGGTATTTATGTACATATATACTTATATGTATATCCCTATTTTAGTATATAGACACACTTTATTTTTAAAAAAGACACAAGAAGAAAGCACTCAATACTAGAATATTACTCAGGGATAGCTTTTCTCATATTATTTTTCTTATTACAAAAGGTGAAGACTTAGATAAAAGGTATAAGCACAAAAGAAAATAAAAAGAATCTGTGTTTCTTTAATTACATAAGTAAACTGCTTTTAACAATTTGGTATATACCTTTCCAGTTATTTGTTTGACACATGCAGAGCCATTTCTTTAAGCAATTGTGCATACAGTGTTACAGTCACTTTTATAAGCTTAATTCACTGTGAGGTTTAAACAGGATACTTTATTTTTTTTAAAAATTTAAATATACTATTCAGTAGTATCCACTAAATAAATGTTAACTATGATAGTCATTATTATTTTCTTTCTATATCAAATATCATCACTTATTCTATTTATAGTTTTAAGCAATCCTATAATGAATATTATTATGGATAAAGCCTTTCACACAGCCATTATTAATTTTTTTTATTATAATTCCTGAGAGGAGGATTGCTGAGTCAAAAGGTATTCTCTTATTCTTTAAACAACTATTTTAAAAATATACATTTTTTTATTGATTTCAGAGAGGAAGGGAGAGGGAGAGAGAGACAGAAACATCAACGATGAAAGGGAATCATTGATCAGCTGCCTGCACACCACCCCACACTGGGGAGAGAGCCTGCAACCAGGGCCTGTGCCCTTGACTGGAATTGAACTTGGGACCCTTCAGTCCACAGGCTGATGCTCTATCCACTGAGCCAAACCAGTTGGGCCTTCACTGTTTGTCAGCAACTACCTTAGGACCCAGAAATAACCAGCAAGAGAACAAGACACACTTGGTACCTGCTCTGGTGGAGAGAAAACAATCTCACAGTTACAATGAACTCAAAGAAAAGCAAATTTGGTTAATAAACTATAGAAAAGATATTTAACCTCCCTAGTAGGAAGGAAAATGCAAATTAAAATAACAATGTGATGCCACCTTACATTCATTCAATTGACAAAACAAACTAACAAACACCAATGTCCAGCTAGGATGGAGAAGAGATGGGTGTTCGTGGATTCATATTACTGGCTGAAATGTGAATTATTGTTACAGCCTTTCAGAAAAGTAGTCTAGCCACATCTATAAAAACTAAAATGCATGCCCTAGCTGGCTTGGCTCAGTGGATAAAACATCAGCCTGCGGACTGAAGGGTCCCCAGTTTGATTCCGGCCAAGGGCACATGCCTGGGTTGTGGGCTCTCTCCCCAGTGGGGGGCGTGCAGGAGGCAGCTGATCAATGATTCTCTCTCATCATTGATGTTTCTATCTTTCTTTCCTTCTCCCTTTCTCTCTGAAATCAATAAAGAAAAATATTTAAATAAATAAAAAAATAAAATGCACAAAAGAAAAAATAATTTTGAAAGTCATAATAAAAAGTAAGCTATAAACTAAACTAAACTAAACTAAACTAAAATAAAATAAAATAAAATACACATATACTTTAACTCAGCACTTCAGGGAATTTATCCATAGAGGTAGTATTTAAGAACATGCATTTGAAGGGGATCAGAATATGCCACCCCAAAATATGACACTTGGGCCTGAGGATTATTCTGAGCTGGAGAAGTCATAGGAGGAACTCTGCCCTTTTCTGCCTTGTATCAGGGCATACATTTCCCTTTGTAAAGGCACCCAACTCCCCCCATAGCAGGGAGAAGAGATGACTCAGCACTGGAGACTGCACTGGAGTCGGCACAGTCCACTTTACTAAGATAATCATTATCTTTTACTAATTTCTCCTATATACTTACCTTCCTACAGTCTACCACCTCTAGAAGCCAAAACCCCCTTTCGTCTATCTTGTCACTTAACACCCCCTTGTTAAAATGGTATGTAAGCCCTGGGACCTAACCATCTCTTTGGGTTTTCCCTTCTTTACTGTGAAACTCCTGTGTGCTTGTGTAATAAACTTTTCCTCCTGTTAATTTGTCTTTTATCAGTTTCATTTGCAGGCCCCAGGAACTGAACCTGAAGGTAGAGGAAAAGGTTTTTTTTTTCTTTTTCTCCTCTACACTTTCAACAGTATTTATTACAATGCTGCTCATAGTTGCAAAGAACTGAAAACAAAGAGATCAAAAAAAGAATTATATGCCTGGCTGGCATGGCTCAGTTGTTGAGTGTTTTTTTTTTTTGTTGTTTGTTTCTCTGAAATAAATAAAAATATATTTTAAATATATTTTTTAAAAATGGAAATTTTTATGCATTCATCATTTCTCATATGACATTATCCCACACTAGAGGCCCTGTGCACAGATTTGTGCACGGGTGGGGTCCCTCAGCCTGGCCTGTGCCCTCTTGCAATCCAGGACCCCTCAGGGGATGTCAGACTGCCGGTTTTGGCAATTAAAATAACAATGTGATGCCACCTTACATTCATTCAATTGACAAAACAAACTAACAAACACCAATGTCCAGCTAGGATGGAGAAGAGATGGGTGTTCGTGGATTCATATTACTGGCTGAAATGTGAATTATTGTTACAGCCTTTCAGAAAAGTAGTCTAGCCACATCTATAAAAACTAAAATGCATGCCCTAGCTGGCTTGGCTCAGTGGATAAAACATCAGCCTGCGGACTGAAGGGTCCCCAGTTTGATTCCGGCCAAGGGCACATGCCTGGGTTGTGGGCTCTCTCCCCAGTGGGGGGCGTGCAGGAGGCAGCTGATCAATGATTCTCTCTCATCATTGATGTTTCTATCTTTCTTTCCTTCTCCCTTTCTCTCTGAAATCAATAAAGAAAAATATTTAAATAAATAAAAAAATAAAATGCACAAAAGAAAAAATAATTTTGAAAGTCATAATAAAAAGTAAGCTATAAACTAAACTAAACTAAACTAAACTAAAATAAAATAAAATAAAATACACATATACTTTAACTCAGCACTTCAGGGAATTTATCCATAGAGGTAGTATTTAAGAACATGCATTTGAAGGGGATCAGAATATGCCACCCCAAAATATGACACTTGGGCCTGAGGATTATTCTGAGCTGGAGAAGTCATAGGAGGAACTCTGCCCTCCCCTTTTCTGCCTTGTATCAGGGCATACATTTCCCTTTGTAAAGGCACCTCACTCCTCCCATAGCAGGGAGAAGAGATGACTCAGCACTGGAGACTGCACTGGAGTCGGTACAGTCCACTTTACTAAGATAATCATTATCTTTTATTAATTTCTCCTATATACTTACCTTCCTACAATCTACCACTCCTAGAAGCCAAAACCCCCTTTCGTCTATCTTGTCACTTAACACCCCCTTGTTAAAATGGTATGTAAGCCCTGGGACCTAACCATCTCTTTGGGTTTTCCCTTCTTTACTGTGAAACTCCTGTGTGCTTGTGTAATAAACTTTTCCTCCTGTTAATTTGTCTTTTATCAGTTTCATTTGCAGGCCCCAGGAACTGAACCTGAAGGTAGAGGAAAAGGTTTTTTTTTTCTTTTTCTCCTCTACACTTTCAACAGTATTTATTACAATGCTGCTCATAGTTGCAAAGAATTGAAAACAAAGAGATCAAAAAAAGAATTATATGCCTGGCCGGCATGGCTCAGTGGTTGAGTGTCGAACTATGGACCAGGAGGTCATGGTTCTATTCCTCAGGGCACATGCCAGTGTGGGGCGTGCAGGAGGCAGCCAATCATGATTCTCTCTCATCATTGATGTTTCTATCTCTCTCTCTCCCTCTCCCTTCCTCTCTGAAATAAATAAAAATATATTTTAAATATATTTTTTAAAAATGGAAATTTTTATGCATTCATCATTTCTCATATGACATTATCCCACACTAGAGGCCCTGTGCACAGATTTGTGCACGGGTGGGGTCCCTCAGCCTGGCCTGTGCCCTCTCGCAATCCAGGACCCCTCAGGGGATGTCAGACTGCCGGTTTTGGCCCAATCTCCGCAGGCCAGGCTGAGGGACCCCACTGGTGCGTGAATCCATGCACCAGGCCTCTAGTATACATATAAGATCTTTGGTTACTCTCTTCCCACCCTCCCCCCTCCCCCTTTTCTCTGAGATTCATCAGTCTGTTCCATGTTTCCATGCCTTGGCGTTGAACATCTGCCCCCTGGTGGTCAGTGTGCGTCATAGCTACTGGTTGAATGGTCAAAGGATTGAACAGTTGAATGGTCACTTAAGCTTTTATATATGTAGATATGTGAAGGAGGAGAAGGAGAAAAATGTTTTAGAGTAATAAAAAGGAATGATTCTCTTTCAGTGATAAACAAGCAGAAAACTCTTATATTTATATGATCAAGGAGAAATGTGTGTGCAGATACTTAGCACAGTATTAATGCTGGTTACTGTTGGGAGATGGGATTGGATAGATGGTTAGCTTCTTTCTCTTATGACTTATTGTGTGTTACTTCCATAAAGTTTCAAATAAAGAGAATTTTAACATTTAGCAGTTTAATACTAATAAAATAGCACAGGGAAGATCGAGAGTGTTCCAGGAGCTTAACTTCGACATGTGTTACCCATCTGAAGGGCTAGTCATAGGCCAGATCCTTGTCCAGGAATAAGGAGGCCATGAATGGGCGTGTATAACAAATGACCATAACTACTGGTCATCATTTCTAGACTGCGAGATATTATTTACTTCATATATTGCCAGTTTTGGGGGTCACTAGTTGAAATAATTCTGGCAGAGCCACAGATTTAGAACATCATATGTAGAGCAGAAAAGGGGTCAGCTTTCAGCTCTGGAGCATTCCACCCTCTGATTCTCAAGTCCTTCATCTGTATGGTGGGCACCTTCCCTTTACCCACGCTGCAGAGTTCTCAGCAGGCCCCCATGAGATAAAATACATGAAAATGCCTAGCAGAAAACCCGGCAAAAGGTAAGCCCTCCCAACCTGTTCGCTGGTCTGGATCTGCCCACTCAGCCTCACAGAGCTGTCATAAAGAACAAAGGGGAACAGATGTGAGGGCGCCTTGGAAAGCGTGAGGCCTGACACAAAAGTGAGGCAATAAGAAAGGCAGCGAGAGCGCCTATGTGAGAACCCGGGGGCCTTGGCATGCACCTCAGTTCTTGGATAAGCCCTTTGCATATTATCGCTGTGAACGGTTTCACCAAGTTCAAGAAATTGGTTACTCATCTCACGGCCGGGAGACTAAGGAACTGGGTGAAGTGCTCCAAAAGAATGTCTGGCACAGAGTCCTTATTTCCAGAACTTTCCAATGCTGGCAGGTGTGAGATTGTGCAGTCACCCAGAGCCTTGCCAAGGAGATTCAGTGTTAACTGCCGAACACGGGGGAAAGTCCCTCGGTGGGCCGTGTGTGCTGTTAAAGGCAAGTCACAGAAGAGGGTACAATCAATATCAGTTCCAGAAACACTTTGCAGGCATTGAGACTTGGCCAATTAGACTCCGAGTGTTTGGCCAGCTCTGAAGTGTGGGGAGAAAAGTGATGAGACAATGCTTGTCTCCGAGCATTCTTTTTAGAATGTTCTGTGTGTACCAAGTGTCTCACGGCACAAGGTGAAAATATTTGAAAAGAAAAGGAAACAAAGTACTCATTTATATTCATGAAAATGAAACCTTAGAGTATTACCTCTTTCCCCCTGTATCCACCTAAAACACAGTAAGCGTTCGAGCTTTTGTCAAATCCAGCTGTAATTATGCTGCGCAATTTTGGTTGTTATATGCTTTGACCTTGAGGTAGAAATCTGCAAACAATTTCCAGTCCCAGTTCTTCTGAGAGAAGAAATGGAGCTCCTGTGATGGCTGGGTGCACCCACATGTACACCAGCTATGAAATGCGAATGAGGCTAGGGCACCCTTGGTCTGTAGGTAGGTCGAAGTCAAAGGTCAAAGGTCAAAGACTGAGACTGTGGCCAAAACATATGCAGTGTGCTTTGGTTTTGTGTTCTGAGGTAAAAGTCTTGTGCTGCTCAGCCTCATTACTTACTCCCCTTTAATCCTCCCCTTCCTTGCTTGATGACCTAATCAAGTGAGGTCATGGTGGAACTTCTGGTAAATAAGTGACCTTACCCCAAATCCCCTGCTGTTCGCACCTCCCATGGTCAGCAGAGGTAGCTGTAGTCACTCATTAACTTTTTAGTGCTGGCTGTTCCGTTGGCCACAAACACAAGGCTTTGGTGTAGAAATAGCAGCCACCAATCACAGCTCAATAGTTTCCTGGGTGTGTGTGAACATATAGTCACACAAAAATCGGGGGTACTGTGTATTTAATCGCTTTAAAAATCTTCAGTCACACAATTGCTATAGGTAGAAAGGCAGCTCCTTTGGGTGATTCTAGGTCTGCTTTTGCTGCTGTTTAAGAGGGCATGCAGCTTCACCCCTCCAGGCCTCCTTTTTCTCATACAAAAAAAAAGAAAAGAAAAAAAAGTAGAGATTGAATTAGAGAATTTTATGGTTCTTAAAAAAACTCTGGGATTCCACGATTCTGCTGCCTCGGATAACAGGTTAGGATCACCAGATTTAGCAATATTTGAGACATACTCATCCTAAAAAAGCATTCGTTGTTTATCTGAAATTCAACTTTAACTGGGTGTTCTGTCTTGTATCTGGCAATCCTACAACAGTTAAATGTTGTTGGGAGGAGAGCAGATAACCCTGGCTCTGCCCCTCGCTGGGCGCCAAGGCAGGGCAAGAAGTCTCCCTCGCCCCCCTCCCCCACTCCAGCCCCATCTCATGGCTCTCCCAGGTGAGGAAAGGGCCCCACTGTCCCAAGCAGCTCTTCTCTGAGCAGGGACATGGCAAACTCAATCCTCTTCAGTTCTTTTTGGGCAGAAAAGCTCAAAACATATTTGATTTGACCTCGTTTCCAATCAGCGTTAAAACAAAACAAAACTCCCTTTCACTACAAGGAGACAATTCTTTTTCTTTTTCCATGGAATTAAATGCTAACACATGGCCCAGGAAGTAGATTTCCCCTCAACAAAAACTCTTGGGCGTTGTGTTCAGGAGAAGAAAATTTGCTCTATGAGGGTTGCAGATTCAACATTCAGTGAACAGAAGATGCCTCTGACTCAAGAATCAGGATTTACCTTAACAAACAATGGGGGGAAATCACTTCTGCACAGCATTTGATAGCTTATACATTTTTTTTTCTTACAGTGTTTGATTTAATTTTTACAAATAACCCAATAAAACAGTTGTTGTATTAGTTACATTTTATGGGTAAGAAATTTGCCTGAGAATTGTTGTTTCTTATCCCATTTCCCCAGCTAGAAAATAGAGGCACACGCCAATCCCCCAGCTAGTCAGTAGAAGAATCAGCTTCTTAACACAGTTACGGTGCTCTCTATCGGCTGCCCCGCTGTGTGAGGACTCTCTTCCAGAACCATCCTGCAAAGAGTTTAGAAAGAAAGCCCCAATGCCTCTCCATGCTTTGGCAGAATGGTAACATGTGAGTCTCTGCTCAGTCTCCTTTTGGCTCTCCTACTCTCTAGGCCTCTCCAGCAGCCACAGCACAGGCCTTGAGAGCGGGCTGGTAGAAGCCAACCAGTCTGATTCGCCTTATTTCAACAGAGAAGGAGGCTGCGGCACAGATTGGTGAAATTAGAGCCTAGACATTCAGGCAAGCCACTGCTGGCTTCCTCTCCCTCCAGTGATGAGGCTGGCTGTGCTCAGCCCTGGGGGCTGGGAAATGCTCGGAAAAGCTGGGTCAGAGTAGGTGATAAAGAGCACTCCCATCCCTGGTAGTGGCTTAAGAAAAACAACACACACTCTCCTTTCTCCTGATGTGGATATGGGAACCTGCCCTGTGTGTGTTTGATTGGTGACTAGTAATAATTCAATTGCCAGTGGTCGAATTCACTTCACTGGATGGATAGACTAGACTGGGTTCCAGGGGTTGTTTGTGCCAGAAAACTGGAAAATTGACCAGGACTCTTACTATACAAGCTTCGCCATATTTCTCTGAAAAAGACAAGCTGATGTTAGGGTTGTGAATACTAATATTACCTGGATAGCCCACAATGTTTTCTTGTTGCATTTGAAAATCTGTCTACTGATCTGATTTGATATCTTAATTAATTTGTATTTATTTGTTTGGCTCCTAGAAAGTAAATCACTTGCATCCCCTGTATTCTATGTGAATATCATTTGTATTTATTCATTTCTAGTTTTTATATATTTATATACTTTTGATCATTAAGTGGAAGAAGAATAAAACCTATAGAAACCACATTGGACCGATGACGTTAAGATAATACATCCTAGATGAGATTATGGGTGACTTTAGTTTCTTCTTTCACTCTCATAAATATAAAATCCCTTTAAAAAGAAAAAGTAAAATCAAAAAGATTATAACCGAAAGGAAACCTTTATTGCCCAAACCTACACCCAAAAACCGATCTCCCCAACTGCCTGACAGTCTCATCTCTTTCTAGCTGTTGACAAACAACACACATTTCCATAATTGAGATAATTAAGGGCATTGCCAGGTACTGTTATCATACAGTCTCTGCAGTTCAGGGACTGCCAATTTCTGCTCCTTCCTAACAGCCTGAAGGCATGGAGATTAACACCTACGGAGTGTGGTGGCTGGAATATAGATGAGGAGAGAGAGACAGGCTGCTTGCTGCCTTTGATTAAAACATTAGAAGAATAATTATTACAATAGTGAGATGGCTTCAGCCTTCTGTTAAGATTTTGTTTCTCCTCCAGTTTACCATGTATCCCTGAAACTTTCTTTTTTTTTTTTACTTCTCCATATGGCAAATTACTGTCATTGACAATCTTATACTTCAAGTTGAGAACATTTTGTGTGGATTGATTTAGTGGTTCCCAAGGCGGGGTAATTTTCATTGTTGCCGAGGAGAGGGGAATATTACTTCTGGAGGCCCAGCAGGCATTTTATTAAACAATTGTACCAGCTGGAAACAAATTATTGCCTTTATTCGAAACTACCATTTAGAAGTCGAATGCTTTCATTTCAGTGGGACGTAAGTGTTGGGACCAGCTAGGGTTCTCACATTGGTGGATTTCTTAGCAGGCCAACCTAAACCAAAATCTTGCGGCTGTTGGCTGCTGTTTTTACACCAAGGCTGTGATTGCTTTTAACTCAGAAACTGATTCCACTGTCACTGTTTTCTCTGTCTAAGGCTCTAAAATATTTATGAAGGCACAGAGGGAGGGAGACACACATATTGGGCACAATCCAAATGCAATATTAATGTACCTCTTCTTCAGCTCTGATTCCTACAAAACTGTGACATGTACACTCTTGCTGAAGCCTATGGGTCCCACCATGCTACGGAACAAGAGATGGGCACCATGTTTTGCAAAGGATGAAGAAATGCTGGCCATTATTCTAAAGGCCGTGTGATCCAGAACGTGGGTCTGTTCTTGGGGGGCAAGAGGAGAGAGACATGTTCTGCTAAAGGTAGCACAAGGCATGTTATCACCTAATATATCCATTTTGTACGTTTAGTGGGAAAATAGAGTCTATCAAGACAGTGTAATTTAGAAGGGTGGAGAGAGCCACATAATTTCCAGGGCAGAGAAAAGAGTGCTCTTCGGTGCATTTTTGGTGGAACTGATCTGTTTTGGCTGTAATTTCCAGTTTCCTTTTTTTTTCTTCTATGCATAGTCATTTTTTTTTCTGTTTATAATGGAAAACTACAGCACAAGGCCCTGAAAGTTGAGAAAGTGGCCACTGAGAACATTGCTTATTGCTTTCTTACCTGTTTATTAGCAAAATTAAATGCCTTCCTGTCAGAAATTTAATTGAATTGGGATTATTCAAATCCTGGGGGGAAGGTACATTTTGGTCATTTCATTTCTTTAAAATGTGCTGTGCCTTTCTTTCAAAAATTGATTTTAGAGAGAGGAAGGTGTGTGTGTGTGTGGGAGAGAGAGAGAGAGAGAGAGAGAGAGAGAGAGAGGAACATCCACGTGAGAAACATTAATCAATTGCCTCCTGCATGCTCCCCAACTGGGAATTGAACCCACAACCTTTTGGTGTACAGGATGATGCTCCACCCAACTGAGCCACACCAGCCAGGGTTGTGCTGTGCCTTTTGAAATCATTTATTAAAACAAAAAAGCCCTCCATGTAATTGTGCAAGTCAGGAACCCAGATAATTTTCTCAACCAAATTGTTCTCCTCACACCTCCCTCAGGATCCAGCCTTTCCCTTGTCATTTCTCAAGTGAGACAGAAGTCAACTTTGAGTAAACAAGTATAAGTTGATTTCAGAGATGAAGGGAGAGGGGAGAGAGAGAATCACTGATCGGCTGCCTCCAGCACGCCCCCTATTGGAGATCCAGCCCAAAACCCAGGCATGTGCCCTGACTGGGAATTGAACCATGACCTCCTGGTTCATAGGTTCACGCTCATCCACAGAACCACACCAGCGGGGCACAGGCAGCTTTTTTGAAGGTGATGAAACTGAAACAGAATTAAAATACTGTACAAGATTAATGGGGAGAGAGGAAGAGAGGAGGTTTGCACTTTACATTACAGATGCAAGAGGTTAGCCAGATGGAATCTCCCTTAAGCAGCTCAGAAACCAAGAGATGTTCAAAGAGATAGGGGTTCCCACTGTTCTGAGCACAGTGAGAGAACAAAGCTAAGCATGATAGCATCGCCTCAATTCTTTCTCCATGAAACACAAACCAAATCCCAGGTGAAAGTTTGTGATCACCTCCATCTCCATTTAATTGGGTTGGTTGGTTGGTTGGTTCCGTGAGAAGATTCTCTTCCTCTCCACCTGCAGTCCCTCCTCCACCCCAACAATGCTCTTCTCTGCAAGCAAGGGAGGTGCTTTATGCCTGTTCCAAATCAGGAGAGGAGCCCAAATCAGGTGTGTTTAGGGAGCCTGCTATCAGGTCTTGGTACATGGAAGTATACAACTGTGGTAGCTCAATATGAGTGACCTTCCTCCCTCCCTCCCCCTTCCCTCTGTGTGTGTGTGAGTACATGCATTTGAAATTTAACAAAAATACATTTAAAAAATTAAGTTAATTTGTGTGCATTTTCTGCACATCCTGGTGGCTAAAACAACAGTACTTCGTTCCCTCACAGTTCTGGAGGCTAAAAATCTAAAACCAAGACGTCAGTGACGCTGTACTCCCTCTGAAAGCTCTAGGGGAGCATCTGTTCTTTGCCTCTTTCAGCTTCTGGTGGCCACTGGCATCCCGTGGCTTGTGGCTGCACCACTCTAATCTCCGACTCCATCTTCACATCACCTTTTCCTCTGCGTGTCTCTATTTGGGATACTTGTCATTGAACCTAGGGTACACCCACATAATCCACATGATCTCTCCATCTCAAAATTTTTAATTTAATTACATCTTCAAAACCCTTTTTCAAATGAGGTCACATTCAAAGGTTCTGGGGATTAGGGTGTGGACATACTTGGGCGGGGCACCATCTAGCCCACCAGAGTACCCTAATCTGAGTATTTGCTTATAGGAAGATATTTGGAAATAGATGCATTATAAACATATTTCTTTCTTTTGTGTGCCTTAATTTGTCCCAGAAATGTTTTAGGATAGATGCATAAGGTCATACATTATTTATGAAGAGAAATGATGTGTCCTCTAGATTGGTATTGTTCTTGCAGATACACTCTATGGTCTCTGGGGGTTGCACACCCTTTGCTGCTACCTCCCGGCACAGGGAGCGCCCAGCCACAGGAGGAAGGAGAGGATAGTTCTGCTTGTCTTGCCCGTGTTCTATCAAGGACCTCGTCATCTCAGTTTTGCCTCATCTTCTGGTAAGCAGCTCCCACAAGCTCTTTCAAAGCAATGATTCTCAGTCTTCCCGCAATTGTAGACACTCATTAATGCCTTGATGATTCATGTTCCTTAAAGGAGGTGAAGCGGAGAAATGTCCTCAACATCCCAGAATTTTCCCTGGCTACGTGGCCAAAGATGAAGAGACAAAGGACTTCAACTGACCAGCATATGCTCCTTTGCCTTGCAATAGGCAGTGCAGCTGGCAAACTTAAGTGAGACATGGTGACTGAGGTGTAAACGAGAACCATAGTCCCCTCTTCCACGTGCTTCTTGCCCCTGTTCCCTGAAGCTTGATGCCATTCCTCTCTTGTACGTCTTTTTTTTCCTTTTTAACTTTATTTTTATTGTTGACATTATTACAGATGTACCCATTTGCCTCCTATTTGCCCGTTTCCACTCAGCCCCTGTTCCCCTTCCCTCCGGCCATCACCACACTGTTGTCTGTGTCTATGGATTGGGCAGATATTTTTTTTTTTACTAATATCTTCACATCTTTTCATCCAGTCCCTCCTCGACTCTCTCTCTCTCTTGTACATTTTCTTCCACAAAGGAAAGCATATTAATAAACTGAGTCAGGATCCCACTTAGGGCAAAGTCATATTTTTAACTCTAGCTCCCCACAACCGTGTTCTGGTGTGCTGGTCCTGATTCTTGGATTTGGTGATAAAGGGTGAGTGGAGCCCTTATTTAGGCCTTGAGCGATTTGCATTCAGGGTGCAGACATTCTTGGGTTCCCAATCAAAATGCCTACATTAAGTCATCAAAACCTCTCTCAGGGACACTCACTTCTTTGATTGGCTCAATGAAATAGACTATTTATAATTGGCATCTGGTATCATAAAAGGAGTATTTCTTCAGAAACCATGGACTATACTGCTTCATAACCTATAACCAAACCCCATCCTGTATCTTGGCCAAGTCCTGTGTCCTCTGCTCAGAGGTTGCAAGGGAAAAGAGGCCTGACCTTCAACTTGTGTTGTACCAATCAGATTATCAGGTCCTTCTAGGAATGAGAAAAAGCAGAGGCAGGCACAGTCAGGAAAGGGCAAAGTACATTTCCCTCTCCATTTCTTTCAGTTACACTGGTTGAATGGAACTTAGGTCTAGGGTGCGATTGTCTGCTGGGTCAAGGTTTGATAAAAAAAAAAAATCCATGGTCTGTCTAAGGTGGGCTTCCCTGTGGCATTAACCTGTCTGATATCCAAGTCTGACACTTTTTCTCAGAAATGTCTTCTCTGAAGCTTATGCTTAGTGAAGTATCTCCTAGACTCAGATCCAAGAAGCATGAGTCCCGAGAGCTGCTTTGACAAGAAGAATAAAAGGTGTATGTAGTGTCTAATATATTTGTAAAACTAAAGCATACTATAACTCCCTCTTGGAAATTTATAATAAACATTAAAAGCCTCTTTAAGCTTGATTAATGTGGAGTTTCCCAAACTAATTTGACTCTAGAACTACTCTTTCATATAATACCAATTAATAGAGAGAGAGATTCTAGAAAATATGGCAAGAAGATGTGTTAGACTTTAAAACAGAAGGCCTGTGTCTGACTCCCCCCTCTGTACTTTTCTAACTGTTGGCATTGGATAAGTTATTAGTGAGCCTCAATGGTGTTATGTATAAAATGGGTACAAAACACTGGCCCATGTCTACCAGGGTTGGGAGAAACTGAGATGTCTGTGAAAGCACTTCTAAAATAATAACAGGCTGTTCAAAATAGTTAAGTATATGTGCATCTGTAACAGGAACATGGCCCACAGACTGACTCTGTCCCACTGCCTGATTTGGTAAATAAAAGTTTTATTGTAACACAGCTATGTTTATTTGTTCACATATCGTCTATGGCTGCTGTTGGACTACCATGGGGAATTGAGTCATTTTGACAGACACCATGTGGCTCAGGAAGCCCAAAATGTATATGATGTTCTCCTCTACCCCTGATTTGTAATAAGAAATCATTTACATTCAAGGATATGTTCTGTCTGTGGTAGCAGAGATGACAGATGTGCTTCACTTGGGAAAGTGTGAAGTGGACATCGGGCAAAGCCCTGACCTGGATTCTTGTCTCGGGGGAGCAGGTGGTAAGGTCTCCAGGCCTAACAGGGAGGTGGGAAATAATTACACCCAGACATTCTCTACATAATAACTTGGGTGATGAACATGCCTGGACACTTGTAGCAAAATCCTGGAAGGTTGCCCAGTCCACCCCGAGTAGAAAGAGGAGCCAAAGAGCATGCAGCTCCAGCCTTTGGAAGGGGCAGAGTGACAGTTTGTCTCAAACGCATTATGGAAAATTGTAGCTGAGAGCATAGAGTTTCTATGAGTTTTGAAAATCATTAGGGTCCAAAGACAGGTATTCACTTGCAAGAGCAATTCTCAGAAGATTAACAGAGCATTGAACCATCCCTGTGACGCTTCCAAACGTTGCATCCTTAGGTCCCCTCTGGTGTGCGGGCTGGCGTTCAGGACCACTGGGTCTCCACTCTCAGACTGGCCAGAACACAGTGAGATCAGTGCTCTGAACACCCACCTCAATGCTTTTCTGAAGCTCAGCACTCTAAATTCAGCTGCTTCACATTCACAGACCAAGTACGCAAACAGCGAAACCCCAAAATAAGTGGGCAGTTCCTGGAAAGAAGAATGTCCTCCACTTAGTAGGTGGATGAGTAGCATGATAACAGCCTTCATGCCAGGACTTAGATTGTGGTGGTATCGCTAAGGCCCCTGTTTCTGGTCTTCGCAGTTGCGAGCTGCTAACAGCATCTGGCATCCATAACTCTTGGTTGAGGAATGCTTGCAGGGCTATTTGTGGAGCCTATCTCTGAGAACACACTTAAGACACCTCATATATTTCCAGCCTTCCTCCCCACCGCGCGTGGGGGTGTAGGCTGCGATTATGTTTATGACGGGGAGGGATGAAATGTTTTGGAGAGTCACCATGACATTTCAATGCTCTGTTAATCTTTTGAGAATTGCTCTTCCAAGTGAATACTTACTGCTGGTCCCTACGGATTTTAGAACTCATAGAAACAGAGTAAAAATCACAACTTGGGGTTGGACCAGCTAATTATCATTCTGCCTATTTTACCCTGCAGAGCAATCAACTTCCCTTAGCAATTTAGAGGCAAATGGATTTTGCCCCCGCTTGGATGTCAAGTCCCTCTGCAATCTGGGAGCAGTTTTATTCCCCATGACTCTGGCTCTCCACTGCAGGCAGGTGGATGCATGACTGCCCCAAAGTATTCCACCCTCACCCTGCTCCTGGCCTCACCCTGCTCCTTCACTCATGCCATTCCCTTCACCTCACGTTCCCACTCATTTTCATGAGGCCTTTCCTGATTTCTCTATGTCCTTTTCTCTGAACTCCCTCAGAACCTAAGCTGTGTGCTGTTTAAATTAAGTTTAATGTTTAGTTGATACTATTATCTAGAGTACACTTTAAAAAGTATATTTCACTCTCTTCTCTCCAGCAAGAACATCAGCTTCTTGAAGGCAGAGACCATCTACTTCATTTGAGCCTACCCCTCTGACCTAGTGTTAGCATAGAATAGTTTGTCAATAAATGCTATTGAAAATGAGAATTTTGAAAGTAGGTTTCAGGGGAGGGGGCCCCTTTGTCTAGTACATTTAGAAATACTGACACATCTCAGAGAGATATAGTGGAAGTTCAGCTTATGAGAGCTGCATTCATCCTAGGACTCAGAGGCATCTGGAAAGCCCAGGTAAGCCTTTCTACATTTGATCCAAGGAGTTTCTTGGGAAGGAACTCACCCTCAGGGAGGAGAGAGTAAAGGGTCTGGATATTTGGACAAAGCCTTAGGTACAGAGGGGATGATTCTGTCTTCAGATGGTCACCTTCCCCGTGTGTGTCCATGTCTTCAGATGCCATTCTCTCCCTTATACAGACAGCAGTTATAGCCTGGCCAGCTGGTCAGTTGGTTGGAGTGTCATCCCTTACACCAAAAGGTTGTGGGTTTGATCTCCGTCGGGGCAGGCACAGGAGGCAACTGATCAATGTATCTCTCTCTCACATCAATGTTTCTCTCTAAAAATCAACAAAAGCATATCCTTGGGTGAGGAAAAAAAAGGACAGCAGTTGTATTGGATTAAGAGTCCAGCCTAATCACCTCATTTTAACTTGATTACACCTGCGCTTAATAGAGCTAAACTTCCAAACATCATAACTCAGTCGAGCCTTCCTTAAACGTGTTCGTAACAGCTGGCATCATCACCTACCACCTTGGTGATCACGTGGCTGACCGGGAGCTGTGCTCGCTGCCACCGCCCAGCCTCACTAGAGAATAGCAAGTGCATGTCCTAGCCCGGGAGAAGTTCAAAATTCAAAATTATTTGAAGGACAGTTTCTACTAAATGCGGATCGCTTTCACACTATCGTAAAGTCGAAAATCGTAAGTTGAACCGTCGTAAATCAGAGAGTGTCTGTACAAGTGAGGTCCTGGCGGAGTTCTCCCCTTGAGCCTGGAACCTGGTGGAACCTGATGGGCAGCCTGGTCCATCCTCACCTGCAGCAGGAAGGCAGTGGGGGCGAGACTTAGAGGACTGTCCCTAAGTGCTCCCGAGGGAAGTCAGACCCATCACTGAGCAGAGATTGTGAGTAGAGCTCTTCCCCCGACCCACCCCCTTTCCTCCCTGCTTCAGATCTCTCTCCCCACCTCCAAGCCCTTTCCTCTGTAGAGGGGTCTCCTGTCTCCTCACCTCTCCCAATCCCTGATGTCCCCGCCTCACCTTCCACCCTTTCTTCCTCATTCCAGGAGGTGGGCAAGCCATTTTATTTAAGGGGAAAAGAAACCACTTCCTCTTTTAGAGGGTGTCTCTATGTCTTTATAGTTCTACCGGCTCTGTGTTGGATTGTGCAGTTCTCAAGGAGGGTATCTTTGCCTCTGAGAATGAAGATGGCATGTGCTTGAGGATGAATTCGCTGAGGGGGGCCGTGGTCTCTGCTCCCTTCCAGATTCAGAGTGATCTCTAATCTGCCCCATCCATGCTGTGGGCGAGGTAGCCCCTTGCAGCTTTACCTGGAGAGAGCAGTTTCTAGAACGTGTGAAGCCCTCCTGACCTCTCACTCTCTCACCCCCTCAATGGGCAGAGGGTAGAGATCCTAAGATGCTTCAAGTAACACAAATACCCTCTGACTGTGACAGCTCTGACCACCCCTCCCTACCCTCACCCACACTCCCCGTCCACTCAGAACTGGGTGGTGGGTTAGAACCCTATGTACCTGCCTTTGGCTGGGCGGACTTTTAAATGTCCACAGTGAGCTCTCTCACACCCTTTTTATTTGGTTGTTCTCTCATCTTTTCTGACATAAATGGGAATTAGACTACTATCTGCCTTTCTGTTTTGAGGCCCTACTTGGGTGCCTGGGGAAAACTCTGGGTTAGAAAGCAGTCTGTTGATTGGGACCGGCCCGCCCCAGGTGTCTCCCAGGAGGTGCTCCGGAGGACAGCTGCAAAGGCAGGCTTGCATCTGCAGCAACCACAGCCCCAGCAGATCCTGCAGAGCCAGGCCCCTGGGGACCTTGTGACTGAAACCCGAGCCTCCGCTGCTGTCACAGCCTTCTCCACGGGGGTGGAGGGAGCAGGGAAGAAATGAGCTCACCCTTCCCCTCCCTGGTCAGCCTGGCTCTGCACTGTGCCCTCGCTCAGCTCCTTGTCACCAGGCCCTCGGCGCTGGCGCTGACAAGTGGAAAAGGCTGCTGTGGTCACAAGCCTGCCAGCCAGACCCCACTTGCCGCTTTTGCGAAGTGGATAATCAGGGCATCGTAGGGAACTAGACAAACAGGAAGGACAAAGGAAAGTCCTGAGATTGGGGCTGATTGTCAGGAATTGAAAAAGCCTTGTTAACACGAGAGCGTCTATGGGTGCTATGCTCTTGCATGTGTTTGTCTTACATATTTACTTACAGAGGCGGAATCATTAAGTCACGTGACCCCCTGAAGATGTTCTCAGTGGCAACAAATCTCTTAGCATGGGATTGCATAGCAATAAAAACTACTCGTGACAGTCATGCCGCTGGGCTGTGTAAAATAAATTTTAAAAACGATGCTAAAACAGTAGGAGGCATGATAGTCTTGCAGAAATAAAAACGACAGTCTGAGATTGCTGAATCTGGATCTTCTGTTTCTGAATAATCCATGAGCTATTTTTAGCTTTTACTTTATTTATTTTGTGTGTGTGTGTATGTGTGTGTGTGGGGGGGGTCAAAATGATGAGAACATTGCCTTTTCTCCCAGTTCCTTCCCAGAGTTTTCCCTATTCCTGAACTCTGGAGTCAATATAATGTAAAAAAACCCCCAAAAAACAAGAAACAAAAAATGATATCATTATTTGATAGAGTGATAACTTGATTCAACAAGTTGGGTTCAGAATAAATGTTAGGAATGAAGGAGAAGGAAGGAGGAAACTTTAGGGATATAAAACATATTTTCATGCTCTTAGAGTTTCTTGTCACATGAAGTTGGCTGTGATTTTTGGTCTGGTGTCAGTGAGTCAAGATTGGTAGTAATATTGACTATCTGAGTGGCCTATAATGTATGGGGCATCATGGTAGCAGCTCTTTTTCATTAACTATTCAATTAACCACCCCGTCTCTCTGAGGAGGGGTAGCATTCCCTGTTTCACGGATGAGAAAACAGAGCTTCTAAAGACCCCATGACTTACTTACCAAGATCACATGACTCGTGACTACTGGAGATTAGCCACGCTATGGCTATGGTGAAACGAGCTGCTGCAAATATGTATCTTGAATGTTGGTGCGCAAGCCTTGGTGTTCTGTGGCTGCTCTCTCTCATGGTTACCCTTCCCCTTTCCCAAGAAGACACCCCTTGTGCTGTGCCCTACAGCTTTCTGTGCTTTCAAAGCCTTCACTACTTCCCAGGCTCACAGAACAGACTCAGAAAAGAGACGGTCCTACAGGCCAATCTGGAGACCCGGAGATTAGGTCAGCATGGCCATGGACAAGTCAGAGGACTCCAAGCCTTCTCAGTTCCTGGCTTTCCCTTCCCATGCAGAGGGCGGGAGTGATGCTGCCTCTGAGGAGAAACCCTGGGCGATGAGTGGGACCAGGCTGGCATCGGCTTTTCTGAACCCTAAGGCCTTCCGTGTTCCAAAAGGAATATGAAATATACAGGCATTAGTTTTCATCTCTACTCTGGAGTGGTTCCTATGTATTCTGATCAGGAGCACCCACTGCCGGGGGTGGGCCATTGGCATTTGCAGTCCTTTGTGCCACATTCAAAGGACGCTCCTCCCAGGCTCCCCTTCTGGGCTGTCTCCATCAGCAGCAGAGGCTGTGTGCTTCAGCAGAGGAGATGTTCCAAATATGTTTTATGGCCGACACAAGCGGTGTTCAATATGCATGGGTTGGCTAGCACTAGCCTAAGGCACCTCTGCCCTCGCACAGACAAGGTTAAGGATACTGTGAGTCTGTCACTTACACCCTGATTCCATTCCTTGATACCCACGGGAAGGGAAACCGAATCCTGCTGCGAGGGTTTGGGAATATGTGCTTCACATGAGCCTTTCTCAGAAAGTGCTGGTTGGATTGTCCAACATGGCAGAGATCTGGGAACATGTGCTGTGACTGCATATGTGCCTGATTGCCAAATGTTTACAGCATCAGTCTCAGATCTCCTTTCATTATAACATACCCTGGGTGGTGAGTGTGCATGCACGCGGGTGTTTGTGTACCTATCGTCCCCCTGGTGTGTGGAAGCTGCACACACTGGTCCTTATAGGCTGAAGGAAGGTCAGCGGCACCGCTTGGCTTGCAGTGACGTCACAGAGTCACTTAAAATGCACCATGAAGATAAGCAAATGCTGTAAATCAGGACTTTCATTTTTCCTGGGAAAAGCTGGTCATTAAACATTTATCTACACACTCCTGCCTGTGGTCTGTGGAGGCTGATTGAGAATGGCCAGATTGGTTTAGGATGGTTTACAATATCACTAACATAAATCAACCTGCTTGCTCCTATTTTTAGTGCATGATGATGCTCCAGAAAGGCTTTAATATGTCTTATAAGAACTATAAGGGGTGTGTGTGTGTGTGTGTGTGTGTGTATTTACAAACAAGGTGTAAAAATGAAAAAAACAGCACACACTTATTAGAGAATAAGACAATACAGAGACGCAAAAATGCTGAAAAAAACACTTACCCTTAGTTCTACCCTCCAAAGGTAATAAGTTTTAAAATATAATTTTTAATATATTTTATTGATTTTTTACAGAGAGGAAGGGAGAGGAATAGAGAGTTAGAAACATCGATGAGAGCGAAACATCGATCAGCTGCCTTCTTTACACCCCCTACTGGGGATGTGCCCACAACCAAGGTACATGCCCTTGACCGGAATAGAACCTGGGACCTTTCAGTCTGCAGGCTGACGCTCTATCCACTGAGCCAAACCAGTTAGGGCTAAAATATAATTTTAGGAAGTTACTTAACCAAGTTTAAAGAAAGTAAAAAAAAAAAAAAAAGACCCGGTCTTCTTGATTACGTTGAGATGACCCTATCCTTGCGGAAGGCCAGTTAGAAAGGTTAATTTTCAGGCTCTCATGATCACTTAAATTAGTCATGGTGTCCACAAAGAAAACAAAGTGCCAGTTGCCCTCCCTTTGTCTGAGATTCCAGTGTCCAAAAAGTTATGATATTTGCTACTTCGGTGTATTAGCTGGCGCTTTAGGGGTTATGAAATAATAAGCTACAGTTTCCTCCATATGAGCTCCCTGAGAAACTGTCCTCTGAAATGAGTTCAGTCCTTGGAATCATTTAAACACAAAGACCTCTTCCAGCTGCACCACGAGAAAGTCAGCAATAATTGGGGTGCATTTGAGTATCCACAAAGTGCAACTGTCAGGATCTGCTTGGGATAAGAAGCACACATTGAGATGTGTTTGCTTTGGAAACAAGACTATTTTAGAAAGAAATTAAGGATCCAAATGTAATAGAAGAAGCAGAGACAAGACTCTTCTTATTAAGCAACACTTGTAATTTGTTACCCCACATTTTGATGCTGTCACACTATAGGTTTGGGTTGAACACCCTGTACCTGTCACTGCTTAAGTAATAGCAATATATCCAACTGGCCAGCCGTAGGCAGGACGATCATCCCGGTCCTGAAGCTCACCCACAAGAGGCCATGGAAACAGCCCTTGTCAAAGGAAAACTTATTTAGAGTCATGTTTGTGCCTATTTCAGACCTTTAAGCTATGTATAATTTTTCTGTTCCAGAACTTCAAGATGAATGTAAGTCCCTAACAGCAGCATAACAATATTCGAGGCTGTTGGAATTATACAGAACTCAGAGTTGAGGTCCCTGCCCTCATGTTCTCTGCCTTCTGATGAAGGATATAGGGTAAGCATCGATTTGTAAGACCTAGGAGAGCCAAATCGCAGGGCAGGTGTTATAAAACCCTTGCCAAAGTGCTTTCATTCACCAAGAGTGAACCCTATGTAAACTGTGGCCTCTGGGTGGTTATGATGTGTCAATGTAGGTTCATCAGTTGCAATAAATGTGCCCCTCTGGTGCAGTGTTGATACTGGGGAGGCTGTGCGTGTGTGGGCAGCGGGTATATGGTAATTTTATGTGCTTTCCCCTCAATTTTGTTGGGAACTGCTCTAAAAAAATTAAAAGATTTCATGTTCTAAGGAACCATTACCATGATGGGACAAATGAAATGCCTGGGCTGTGACATTTCTGGCAGACACCTGGAATGCCAGGCCCTGAGTAGTATGTATTTGGGTATGTGCTGGACCTGGAGTCATTAAAAAATAAAGGAAAAGGAAGGAAGGGAGGGAGGGAGGGAGGGAGGGAGGGAGGAAAGGAGAAGAAGAGAGGGAGGGGGGAAAGGAGAAAGAGGAAGAGGAGAGGAAGGAGGATGAGGAGGAGTAGAAAGGAGAAGGAGGAGGAAGAAGGAAGAGGAAAGGAAAATAGAAGAGACATCTGAAAGCCTTTCTTTCCAATAAACATATCAAAAGTTTTTAGTTAAAAGTGATGTGTGAGAGAGGCTGTGTTTTCATTATGGTTTCTCTGAGAACATTGGTTTAGGAGAGTGAAGGCAAGAGAGAAGCATGAAAGAGAATATGATTGTCAAAGGAAAACTAATTTGATTAGTGCTGCTGTTGTTTTTTTTTTAACTGTAATGGTCAATTTTGGGAATATTATTACAGCCAGAAGCACCCCTCCGGTGGATATATTATACTCTAACCTAGAAATTGCTGACATCAACACTCAAAACAGATGGTGGTTTCTAAACTGATTTAATAATAGAATCCAGAGTGATCACACAAAAGAACTTCAACTACTAGACCAGTTTAATCAGAGTGATGCTCAGAAGGCATAATAGTGACAGACAGCTCCAGTCATGTGGGAAAGTACTCACAATCTAGTAATCCTGGAAGATTATTATAGAAACAGAAATTACCTGGGCATCCACTGGGTTTATGGTTAGAAGATAGATCGAATCATGCTGAGAGGAAGTCATGACATCTGCTAAGTACTTTGAACTTGGGCCAGAAAAGCATACATCTCTTTTTTGTTACCATTTTCTCCAAGATGGCTTTGATAGGACTTATTGCTTTTAAGTGTATTCATAATCAGGCAAGAAAGAGGTGCCAAGATTTTAGTACAATGTTCAAAGATACTTTTGAGAGAAACATGTAGGTACTAAATTTCTCTTCTGCTAGATGTGGGGCAAACTGAAACACCTTTGTGTTGGATCCACGGAGACTAGGAGAGATGATGGGGGGAATCAAGGTACTTCAAGCAGTGGATAGTTGAGTCCACCATATTCAGGGACGCTGAGGCGGCAGGGCATTGCAGGGTGGCGGGGCTGCGGGGGAGTGTTTTGTAGAAGACCACAGCACCATGATCCCTATGACACTTTGAGGGCATTATGTAGACCAGGGAATAACAGCAACTTGACTGACTACAGACTGAGGATCAGGTTCTCTTCCATCTTCCCCGGGCCCAAAGACATGTTTTATAACCAGGGTAGTTAAACAGCTGCCCAAGCATCTATATCAAGTTCTACCTTCATCTGCTTTCTCCTGCTCCCTTTCCTAACCAGGTATGACCCATTTCCTTCCCTGTGGTTGAGCTCTTGTCCCTGATATGAGACTACTACCTGTCGCAGTAGACTTGTCTAAGAAAGCTTTAACTCAGCATTTCTCAATTCTGACTGAGAATTAGAGTCACCAGGGGAGGATTTTAAACATAACAATCTCCATACTTCTAATGTGGACTCAGCTAGTATGGAATTAGATTAATGCATAGCCCAGGTGATCCTAATGTATTGCTAATGTTGAGGGTCATTTCTAAGCTGAATCTGTATCTGGGTTCTGTGTAAGGTTTATCTTACCCTTCTACTGTATGGACTTCTATTGTATTGACTCTCCATTTTGCCTGGGTTCTGATCTTGGATAATTAGTTGTCTTGTCTCCTAACATACTGTCTCCTTGGCCTCTAAAACTTGCATTCTCCTACGCAAACCTTCTTGAATATGGCTTTTCCGGAGAAAAGCCCAATCATGTCAAAAGGCATTTTAGTGGAACCTTTGCTTCTAGTGACCAGGGCATGATGTTCTGGTTTCTTCTTCAGTTTCTGGCTGAGACACTACACAAAGAGAACATGTGGCTGTGGGAGCATCTGGGATCACAACCCCATGGGGTAACAGCAGGTCTTCAGGCTTCTTGCCATCTCCATGGGTCCTAGGGCTCTGGATCCAAGAGGGAGCTGGAAGGGGTGTGTAGCTCTAAAGTTCCCCAGCTCAGAGTCAGCACCAAACTTTATACACTTTGGACAGGTGGATAGACCGGCTGGTCAGAGTTCACACTTGGTCTTAGTGAAATGTACTACCAATGGAGGCAAAGTTTGGTTTCTGAAGTGTCTATCCTGTACTGTGGGACTCCTTTGTCTTGTCTAAACTTCATTTCATGGTTGAGGAAACAGAAAGGACAATTTGTGGCTTACAATGGAATTTAGAAACAAGGTAGAATGCTCATAAACTTTTATTAGACCTTACAAATACCTTTGCCACTCAATGTCTTTTATCCTCAGGCACCGTCCTGGGCATTGCAGTTAAAATAAACAAAAAAAAGGGGTGGGGGTAAGAACTTTCCACATCTTAACAACTTTGGTTAAAACCTTCAGGAGTCCTGGTCTCTTGCAAGTGAGAGGTTTAAGAAAAGTTTAGAAGTTGTGAAATCTTCCTTTGAAATTCATTTGCCTTTGAACATATTCTTTTCCCTCAGAGGAGAGTCACCTATATTACCCAAAGCCAGGGCTGATTGGGAGAAATGTTCAGTTCTGCAAAGCACACTTGGTGTTTTGTAGAATTATTTCTTTTTTAAACGTTTTTGCAGTATAGATTGATGTTTTCCCAGAGCTCAGATTCTGCAATCTGATGTACCACCCCTAGGTTATTAATCTTAAATATAGCCCTAAAAACCTGCATTTGGGAAAAAAAACACAACACGATAAACAAAACCTAACTTTCGAGTACATTTATAAGTAAAGATGTCCTCAAAAGGTATTGAATCATGCATTTGCTATCTTAAACAGAAATATTATTTAAAGCAGCTTTGTTCATTATACAATTTATAATAGTTTTCTAGACTTGCCCCCCCCTTCGTAGTTACTGGTAGGGTGGTGATGCTAATTTTTCAAGACACTGGAATGGGGATTTAAAATAAAATATGGCTTTAGGCTGCCTAGTGAAAGTCAATGAAATCAATAGGAAGCTCCTATATTTGCATTCTGAGCTTTGGAGCTCAGGAGATGTCAACACATATACATTTCCCAGTAATGAAACTTTGTAATGAAAGATAATCAACTGCAATGCAAATGAAATGAACTCAGATTTGGGAATGCAAACCAAATCCTATATCCCATGGAAAATTAACCGAGTCAATAATCTAATTTGAAGCTCTAATGTGAGAACAATGCACTTGAGAACAGACTGCCTTCTCAGGTGCTTACCCCATGGAGGTGGCCAGCTTTCTAAGCTTTACTATTGGCTAAATGCTGCTGCTCTTATCTTTAATGAGGGTGCCACTGAGTTTATAGTACCCACCCATGAAATGTTGGCTTCCATAAGACTTTGTAGAAAAACACAAAACTCTAAGCTAAGCTCACATAACAGAAGAAGGGAGGAAAGGCTCCTTCTCAGCCAAACTCAGCTCCAGTTTAACATAAGCATCTACCCCCTCCCCGCCCCTGCACACACAGAGCAGCTCCCCCTTTTCTCCCTCAATCTTCCATCCGGCCTTGGGCAGCTTTTCTTACTTTTCTTGAATCACAGATAATCTCCGTTGGCCTCAATGTCTCTGAAAATGGGGTATTAACCCTGCATCTACCCTTCAAAGTGGAACTCCCTTCCATGATTCCATGGGCTTTTATGCTTCAAAGGCCCCCTGAGAGGGAGACCACCTGCAGAGCACTCTTCCTTTCCAGTGTAAAACTGGTTCCTGTGCTTCCAGGGTGCCTCACCTTTCATCATGCATTTTTAGGAGTTGCCTGCAATCAGTGGGTCCAAGATGTTTTTCTGGCTCTTTTGATGAAGCACCCTGGTGCCAGGTTGAGCTTGCAGTTGAATATGTAGGTCTGGAACTGAGAGATCACAGCTGGAGACATGGGTTTTAATCATCCCCATGGAGCTATTCGCTGACATCATTGCAAAGAGTAAGATTGTCAGCCAATGAGATGGAAAAATGGAAACAAAATTCCACAGCTCCCTGAATCCTCTAAAGGTAAGGCCTGGTCTCCTGCATGGGAGGTGGGGTGTGTGTGGGGGGGGGGAGTGGGGGAGAGCAGTTGGGAAGCCACACCACATAGAGAATGCTTATGGCATAGAACAAGGATGTGATGCAGTTTTGTGCAGCTTTTCCTGAGTTAATGAGGAATACGGGTTATTACGCCTTTTGAAGAGCATTCTGGAGGCAAACAAAGCCTTCTGCAGAAGCTAATTTATAAAGATTTATAGACTCGGTACTGAACAACTGCACTTAGAGTAAATGCATAAGGAAGATAAAGACTTAGCAATAACGGCCTGGAAACAATAAGGGGCCGCCATAGCACAGTTGGTGTGATTTGTGGTTCACAAACCACATGTGGTACATACAGTGGGATTGAGACTTGAGATGAAGGGAGACTGTTTCTGAAGCCATACCAGTTAGAGGTTATCCCCTTCCTGCCCTCCCCCCAGTTCCTTAGGGGAAAAAGAATTGGAGGCATGTGTCAAAACCCACTATGTAAACTTTATAGTTCATTCTGTATAAATAATCATAGCATGTACTGTAAACCTAATCTGGGTTGCCAGATTTAGCAAATAAAAAATAAAAAAACAGGCTGCCTAGCTACATTTTAGATAAACAATAAATAATGGATTTAGTGTATGTCCGTCACATGCAATAGTCATCCTGTATTTTACAGGACAATCGTAAACTGAATCTAATTCTCATTAGAGTCATATTCAACATCTCAACAAAACCTACTGTTCTCCTCACAAGGACTGAAGTTGAAGGCCCTCTGGGGACTGCTGCTATCCTCTGAACTGACTTGGTGTCCTCAGTATGTCCACCAAGTTGTTTGTAGTCTAATTTTTCTATAGTCTCCATTCCCTTGTATACCAACGGATTCTCATCTCCCAAACCTGCTAGACATTGTATATCTTTTTCTATTGTTAACCCTTTTCTTCAAGTTTTTTTTCTCTTCCCTCTACCCAATTCCTTACCACTTGGCTTTTCAAATAGTCGCTTGCTTTCCAAGGTAATCTTCCTCTCATTGGCAGATTTCCTCTGTTTCATACCTCACACCTGGGAGCCAGCATCGCCCACTTCCAAGTTACAGCCAACTTTGAGGATCATGGCCAACACAGTGCTATGCATCCTACTTACTCCAGTTAGCAAGACAGACAAATCCCATAGACCCTGTCTAACTATTCCAGTCAAGAATTGTATGCCCAAGGTAATACAGATGAGGGAAGAAGTTCCTCTTACGGAGCACTGTTTCTTTAAGGCTGAGTTGCGCAAGGTGTTCACAGTGATGGGTGCTTGGGCAGGCCCTGCAGGGAGTGAGGTGCCATGTAATGAGTTTGTACAGGTACAAATCCTCGAGGCTGAGGCCAAACAAGGCCCCTTTCAGTTTTAGGCATCACCTGGTTAAAGGCAGAGGTACATCGAAGAGTATTTTTACACTACTTGATTTTATCAATACTAGGATTTGTGGGGAGAGGCATTGCACAATTTTCTTAGGAGCTCTAGACTCAAGCTCAAAGCCTAATTCCAAAGAACGCTTTCATATTTATTCACCCTGAAATAAAAAGATTTTAATTTGAGCTGACACACTCAACATTTCATTAGCACTGAAGTCATGTAAAATCAATCTGTGTCACCAATATTGCTTATTATAGAGAAGGAATTAAAAAAATGCAACCAAACAGTGGCAGATTTCACCCACCGGGTATGGAGAGGAAAAGACACCTTCCTTCCCTACTGATACTTAATTTCCCCAAGTCACTCAGAAGCTGCTCTCCCTGGTTATCTCTGAGCTGTTATCTCAGCATTTCTTATGACCTGGAGCCCTAAGAGCTCTGTTCTTGGTCCTCAGCGGCATTTCCACCCCTGCCCAGGCTGGCAGTGATAAATGCCTCATCTTTTTTGACCAGAGGTTATTTCTCCCAGAGTCCTGCTGAACTGTTCCTACCAGTTCAGTACCTGGGTCTAGTTTTTGCAGTGGCCCAGGGTGGGTTGGATCTGGGCAGGATCCGGGCGAGCTCCAGGAACCACTCCCAGCTAGTTAAAACATTATTTCCATGTGAGCTAATGCCATTCCTCCAGCTCTTCATGGAAACTGCTCAGCATTATCTAGCAACATCTGGAATGACTCTCTCTTTTCCCTCAAAGCGTGAACACTGTCAGAGACTCTTACTTCATGTGACTATCTGCCCTGTAAATGTGATTATTGGTGTGACTACAGTAATCCACGTGGACAGATGAGTTTGTACACGTAAAAATCCTCGAGGCGGAGGCCAAACAAGGCCCCTTTCAGAAATAGATTTTTGCCACCCTTCAGTCCTTCTGGGTCACAGCTATTTTTACAGCAGTGCTGCAGCCTGGGGTTTTGGGAACAAGCCAAATGTTTTGGGTGTGTCTGTGCAGACGCAAAGATCTTTGGGAAAAAGGCAACACAAGGAAACAATTTTCCTTTCCTTGGTTTCTAAGCATTTCTGTTCATTGGTACCATGTATGTGATTGTTGTGCTAGATTGTTTTACACTTGGGGTTGTAGACTGTATTTTAATATTCTCTTTAATCTTGCTTTTCGGTCCCTCTCAAGTCCTTTATTCTGCTGCCAAATCACTGACCTGTCTAACCTTTGCTGCAGGGATAAACTCTGACCTCCATGGAAATTCCACCATCTCAGGGAAGGAAAACGTTAGCTCCAGCCAAGTCTGGAATCTTGCAACAATGGGAAGCCAAAATGAAATTTTTATTGGAATAAGGCATTGTCAATAGGTTTACTCAAAATGAATATTTTAAAGAATTTCTTTTGCTAAAAAAATTGTCTCTAGCATTATTATTTTAAAATGTGTAGCTTTAGATGGTGTATGGAAGTAGACTTCAAAAAAATCATAAAATAATAATAAATTCAGTGTTTTTCATAGTACACAGATCCTAGACTCAAATCCTAAATTTTTTTTAGTAATGATGATGGTTCTTAATATCACTAATATGAAAAGCTACTTTGTGATTTATTTAGTCTCTCTCTTCTCTATCATCCCACTCCCTTCTCAATTCTGAAGGGCATTTTCAGTCACTAAATATATTGTGATATTGATTTTTCAAACTTTTAATTCCATGGGCTGTGGAGGGTTTATTAAAAATGGTCATGATTACAAGCACCATAGAAATAGTATTCTCTCTCTCTCTCTCTCTCTCTCTCTCTCTCTCTCTCTCTCATCAACTTATACTGTTACACTTACCTTCCAAGGTGTTGTTTGATTTCCAGAAAGAATTTATATATCAGTCTGAGATCAGAGTCTTTAGCCAATATGAAATGTGAAATAAAAATCTTCAGGGCTGCCCTAGCAAGTTTGGCTCAGTGGATAGAGCATTGGC
>NW_005361913.1:3603651-3635671 GCF_000412655.1 Myotis brandtii | reverse complement strand
TTCTGGTCAAGGGCACATGCCCGGTTTGTGGGCTCGATCCCCAGTAGGGGGTATGCAGGAGGCAGCTGATCAATGATTCTCTCTCATCATTGATGTTTCTATCCCTCTCCCTCACCCTTCCTCTCTGAAATCAATCAAAATATATTTTAAAAAAATCTTCAGGGCTTAAATTCAGACTCTGGGTAAAGTTGTCTGCTGTTGGTACAGGGACGGTGGAAGGGTAGAATGGAGCTTCTTTCCAGATGCAATGTCTGAGGACCTTTAGAGTATGGAGTGAAATCACTATTAGCTGGCTGGTAAAATGAGTCAATGAGTAATTTCATGACCCCTCTTCTCTCCAGCAAAAGCAGAAGAAACAACCAAACAAATATATATATTGAACACCTATTATAAGCTGTGAGATATTTCAAAAGGTAAAGACTGGATTCTTACCTTGTCACCCAGAGAGCTGATCTAAGTTCAGGTGAACCTGGAGCCTGGCAAGAACAAGTCCTCCGCCCAGCCTGTGTGGCTCAGTGGTTGAGTATTGACCTATGAGGCAGGAGGTCATGGTTCCATTCCCTGTCAGGGCACAAGCCCAGGTTGTGGGCTCAATCCCCAGTGTGGGATATGCAGGAGGCAGCCATCAATGATTCTCTCTCATCATTGATGTTTTTCTCTCTCTCTCCCTCTCCCTTCCTCTCTGAAATCAATCTATACTAATAATAGAGGAATATGCAAATTGTCTGGGACGCCATCACAGTAACAGTAATGACGGAACAACAGGCTGAGTGAGGTGACCAGGCCCGCAGGGGGGTGGCAGTTGGGGGAGACCAGGCCGTCAGCAGGAACAGTAAGGGGTGACCATGCTGGCGGGGGGGAGGGGGCAGTTAGGGGTGACCAGGCTGGTGGGGGTGGCAGTTGTGGGCGACCAGGCTGGCAGGGGGGGCAGCAGTAAGGGGTGACCAGGCCAGCGGAGGGCAGTTAGGGGCAGCCAGGCCGGCAGGAGGGGGCAGTTGAGGGCAACCAGGCCGGCAGGAGGGACAGTTAGGGGCGATCAGGCAGGCAGGCAGATGAGCAGTTAGGAGCCAGCGGTCCTGAATTGTGAGAGGGATGTCCCCCAAGGGGTCCCAGATTGGAGAGGGTGCAGGCTGGGCTGAGGGGAACCGCCCCCCCCCCGCATGAATTTCATGCACCGGGCCTCTAGTATAAAAAAAAAATTTAAGAAAAAAGAAAGAACAAGTCTACCTTTGACTGAGTAGGCATCACAATGACCAAAGTTTCTTGGGGAGCTTGTTAAAAATGCACTTCATCCCCTGAGGTTCTGATTTGGTTAGTAAGATGCAGGGCCCAGGAATCTGCCTTTTTATGAACACCAGTGGTTTCTAGATGCAACCTATCAATGCTGTCCTCATTTACACCAAGTTTCATTTGTTAAGAAAATGTTAGGCAGGAGAGATGGACCCCCACTGATGAGATTTGCTCAGAGTCCATGCGCTGAAAGCTAGTCTTGAGGATTAATGGGTCTGCAGCCATATGTACTTAAATTTTTAATTGTATTTACATATAAATTTGTTATATATAGACAGATTTTATTTAAAGTTGGAAAATATTAATGCTCCTTTGTAGAATTATTTTTGTACCACATGAGAACTATTTTTGGGGGGAAAATCCATCAGGGGACTGTTTCTCAAATTCTTTTAGCTAGATTTAAAAAATCATTCAAATATTTTATAAAGATTTCTTATGGCAGAAAGTCTTCCTGTTGTATGCATGTAAGGAAGTGTGTGACTGCAAGGAATATATAGGTTGTGTATATAAATGGGAGAGGAGAAGGAACAGAGCTCCGCATAGTTTTAATTTGGCCATTCACTCCTCCATCAGTGCACAAAGTACGATTGTTATAACTGTGTGTGGGAGGAAGTTAAAGCCCCCGAAAGAGAGGTGTCACATTCTTGACACCAACATCTCATTTCAAAAGCTCAGCAGCAGCAGTCCTATTTTCAGAATTTCTAAACGAGTAGATTTGAAGTGCCAGCTAGTTAGAGAAGCGAGGATATATTAATAGACTCAGGTGGTGGGACCCAGAGGCATTGACTTGTACATTATAAATAAGACCCTTGGTTTTCAAAATGGTCCCCCATCCACCTGCAGCCTCCTACACTTTCTACAAATTGGTCATAAATCCTCAAGTTCCTATAATGAGGACATTGCCTTCCACTTAAAAAAAAAAAAAAGTCCTTGAGATACGTTAGCACATGGACAGCAGTCATGCTAACTAAGCCCAAGAAAGAGACCTCAGACCTTACCTCCTAATATTCTTATTCAGTGAGTCTGGGTGAGGCCAGGCCTGTGCATTTTAGCAATCATTCTAACCCAAGGGCTTCCTGATGGGGTGGCACCTGGAGTGCAGTTCGAGCCCTTCTACATTGGTATGCATGCCTGGGTCCAAAACTTCCCCAGAGGGAGAGGGAGCCCTGGGCCCATCACTCATGGGAAGTGCAGGGAATATGGACACAGGGGTGTAACACCACCTCCTTCACTCCTCTTCCCAGGATTGGCCTCTAACCATCATCTGAACTGGGCAGATGTTTAAACTATAGAAACACATGACACAGAACAGAGCAAGCTCTTCACCTTCTTAAAGGCAGCGTGGGCAAGATCACAGGGTGGGATTGCTTTTTGCTGGAGAGGAGGGTTTGAAGCCTTTACGTTTATAACTCAGTGAATAAACATCCCTGGTGTTTGCTCTGAAGAATGGAGATGGGCAGTGGAACAACCTCCCTGGATACCCGGGGGCCCCCACCGCTCATCTATTCTTCACCAGGAGCACCCACCCTCCGAGTTCTGAGGGCGCAGACACTTATCTGCGAGGAAGATTGTGATTGAACTTGTGGCCAAGAGTTTGGGAAGTCTGCCGGGGAGACTTTCTGGGAGTGGTGAGGGCCTCAGAACATGGGCTGGTCCTGGGTCGGGAGGAACAGCCCTCCCTGGCCAAGGTTGAGGTCCCAGGAAGAACTGAAAGCTGGATGATCTTGAGTGAGGGATCACCTGGGAGAAGATGTGGGGCCCTTCCCTGAAAAGTAGAGGGGGTATCTCAGCCAGAGGGGAGTGGGCGCGGACCTCACTCCTGGCACAGGGAGCTCTAGGGTCTACCTGGAGCCTGCGTCGGTACCCATTTACCCTCCCAGTTGCCACTAAGTGCTCCAGTGGAACAAAATGGGGTGTCCTCTGATACGTTTACTCCAACGCTAACACCAGCGGTTTGTATGCTACGGTTGTACCAACAGGCCTCATTTGGTTTACGTGTAAAAATCTCTGCTTGTGCACATAACTTATTGTAAAGCACTCAGCTGATTATACGTTTGAAATCAGAGTTGGGTCCAATTATAAAAAAGTGGGAAAAATTAACTTTTCCTTTTGATGAGGCTATCATACCCTGCAAGTAACTTCTTTGGTTTAAGAAGTAAACGGCCTGATAGGAGAAAATGGTTAACTTGTTCTGTGGACAGCAGGCATTGTCTTAGGTGCTGGGAGAAATGGGAATTAAAAGGTTGTGATTAGTGGAAAAGGTTTAAAAGATCTTCCTCATCTGAACATTAGTCTCAAAGATGAAGAAGTCAACACGGGTTTGTGATTTGTTCAGATAGAACAGCTGACAGAGCTCAGGTGCTGGACTCCGGGCCACGCTCTTCCTGCTGCCTCAGGATGCCCCCTGCTGAAGCCACAGATGATCGATGGAGAAGACACGGGGAAATCATCCAGACTTTTGGTCCTAATTTTACAAACACGGCTATGGGGTTGAAGAAGAGATGGAAGGGGAGAAACTGCCATTAGGCAGAGCAACTGAAAGCAGGATTAGTGTCAGCAGGAGAGCTGCTGCAAAGTGCTCTAGGGAGGAACCACTTCGGGTAGAGGGACTCAGAGAAGGTGTTAGGAGGGAATACCAGCTGGAAGGACCTAGAAGAAAGAAAGGGATACAGAAGTCAGATGGGGAAGCAAGGGAGGAGCAGGAGCCAGAAGCTGTGGAATGCTTGAGACTTGTGGTGCACAGATAAGGCTGAAAGGCAGATAGAGACCATTGTATGTCAAGCTAAAGGTGTGTCAGTGTGTACTACTAATGTTCTTAAACAAGTGTGTACTATGATCAAGCCCAGTGGGGTTTTTAAAATCTCTTTTAAAATATATTTGTATTGATTTCAGAGAGGAAAGGAGAGGGAGAGAGTGATAGAAACATTAATGATGAGAGAGAATCATTGATGGGCTGCCTCCTGCACACCCTACACTTGGGATCGAGCCCGCAACCCAACCCAGGTATATGCGCTGACCAGGAATCAAACCATGACCTCCTGGTTCATAGGTCGACGCTCAACCACTGAGCCACTCCGACTGGGTCAAGCCCAGTTACTAGGAAGATTAATCTGGAAGCAGCAGACAGGGTGGATTCACGCAGGGCAGGAATGGAGTCAGTGACATAATGCAATTCTTGCCATCGTAAAGGGAAGTGTTAATGAGGGCCTGGACAAGGGCAGTAGCAATTATGGCCTTTGGGACACATGGACTGGAAGTGAAGCTGGGCCTGGTCAGGGAAAATTATGAGTTTGGTTTTGGACCTATTGCGTTTGAGCGGCTGGCAGGCTGTCCCCAGGGGGCATGTCCAGCTGACAGCTGGAAACACAAACCTAATGGCAGAAGCACAGAACCTATGGAGCTGCCTGTGTTTTTAGGGTCAGGAGGAGAGAGAGGAGTGAGGGAAAGAGGTGGAAGTGGGGGCATCCATGTGTGAGGGACGCAGCCGAAGGGAGCCAAGGAATGGAAGGATTGCAGAGGAGGGAGCAGTAAACAGTGTTCTGGGGCTCATGATTCTGGGGATGGGGGTGTAGTTGGTGCTAGTAATGCAGACAGAGGACAGAATACCTCGGAACCTAGGCTTGGAAGGAAGGATCTTAAAAATATACATGCATTCATTTAGTTACTGTAGGAAAGACAGGCCTGCGTACCAGGGAAGTCTGAGGAGAGAGCACGGAGAATGAAGGCTGTCAGGGAGGGCGGAATGAAGAACAGCAGACAGCACACGCCTTGGCACAGAGAGGCCACTTTTCCTTTAGGACAGGATGGAAGTTGCTGGTGAGAGTACAGAGGAGCGAAGTTAAAAGACAAAGAACGTTGTTTCGTTTCGTTTGGGATGATGAAAAAGCTCTGGAAATGAATAGCTGTAATGGTTGCACAACATTAGGGATGTACTTCGTGCCACTGAACTGTACACTTAAGAATGGTGCCGATGTCCCTGGATGGTGTTGCTCAGTGGGTTGGGCATCATCCTGTGCACCAAAAGGTGGCCAGTTTGATTTCTGGTCAGGGAGTGACCCACACGCCTGGGTTTCGGGCTTGATCCCCAGTCGGGGGCGGGCAGGAGGCAGCAGATTGATGTTTCGATCATATGTCAATGCTTCTCTCCCTCCTCTCCAAAAAATCAATACAAATATTTTTTAAATGGTGAAAATGGTAAATGTGATGCTAGGTGTATTTCCCCACAATAAAACAGACACAGAAGGGATATCCTTCATCTTTCAGTTAAGTAGACGGGAGGGCCAAGTGCTGAGAGGTGGACCTGAGGTGGGGGCCTCGGAGGGGGAGTTGTAGGGAGAAGAGCACCCGTGTCAGGCAACCCCACCAGAAGCCCACGAGAACTGAACGCCAGATGGCCCAGTTTTAGGGCTGATGTGAGTGAGTCTCTTTCTCTTAGTAAATCTTAATCTTACTATGTCCATCCATTGCTTATAATTTGTCAATAATTTTCCATTTCTCTGAGGATAAAATTCTAACTGTGCCAGGACTTCCCAGGCCTGGCATGAGCTGAATCCTCCTTGCCTCACTATCCCTGATCCACACCACACTTCCCCTCAAACTCCTGAGCCACACAGCCCCTCTCAGACGTGCCAGACACTTCCCTGCCCAGGGCATCTGCCTGCGTTGTGGGCTCTGATTGTCCCCCTCATCCTTCAGTTTGAATGTGCCTCCCCTCCGCCACTGTCCTCGATCACAGCGCTGGGTCCCTTCCTTCCTAGCACTTGTCATTGTGGGGCAGGGTAGGCATGTGTGTGTTGTCTTGTTTGTTTGCTATCTCTCCACTAGCCTGTGATGGGCGTTAGGACCACCAGATTTGTGCTTTCCACATGTAGTAGGAACTCAGTAAAGATTTGTTGAATGAATAAATAAATCAATTTCTTTGCTTTTTGCAACAAAGCCCAGCAGCCTGGGCATGAGATTTTTTTAAAAAAAAGTAGGGAGTGGTGATTACATAGAACTGGGAAGGATAGGTGGGGGGTGGGTAAAAAAAACCTATGGGACGTTAGGAAGAACACTACTAACAAATGATGGATTCTGAAGTGCAAGCTGGAAATGGAAGTAATGAAGCAAGAGGTGGGGGTGGGGAGACGGGCTGGGTTAGGAAAGTCACCTCAGTGAGCAGAGACTTCCTGATGGAGAACATTCTGCACGTCTAGTGCTGTAATGGCGCTTGTGTGCAGCAAAACATGTGGGAAGTTGAGGGCAGGGGAACTTTCCAGATTCAAAAACAAATGGATGCATGAACCCCCTGAGACCTTGCAGAGACGGGTTGAGATGAAAGTGCCCAAACAAGGACGAGGTGCGTGTTTGTGGTCTGCACAGCAATAGAGTGTGGTCATGCCCGAGAGCCCGTTAGAGTCCCACCCGGATTTCCTGAGTGCCCATCACTGTCTGAAACATAAGCAGCAGTGAAAGCTACTGTTGTGCACTTGCTTCAAATCAGTGCTTGTAGTTTACACATTAGCTCATGGCATCCTCACAAACCTCTCTGGTAAGTGATTTTCTGAAGGTCAGACAATGAGCCAGGTGGCAGAGCCCCCTTTCAACTCAAGCCTCTGTCTACAGTCATGGCTTCCCCTGCCTCGATAATCACCAAGTGTGCAGGGTCTCACAATCGTGGTCACTGCTATTAAGTAGACGACAGCCCAAAGGAATTGCAGAAAGGACTGCAAATGAAGGTCAAACCCTCAGAAGGCTGACAGAAGGCATATCTTCTATGTGCTCATGTGAGACAAATAGCTGGTCTCTGACACAACATTTAATTACCAAATTACTCGCATGTGGGCTTAAAATCTTTTCTTTTGCGAAGGACTGTTCAAAAACACCTTGCCCAGTGCTGGCCAGTGTGGCTCAGTTGGGCATCCTCTCATGCACCTGGAGGTTGCTGGTTCAATTCCCAGTCAGGGCACATCCCAGGTTTGGGGCTTGATCCTCGGTAGGGGGCGTGCAGGAGGCAGCCGATCCATGTTGTACTCTCATATTGATGTTTCTCTCCCTTCCTCTGTCTTTAAAAATTAGTAAACTATTTTTCAAAAACACACACACACAAAACACACACACACACACACACACACACACACACACACACACACACACAAACAAAAAACAACAAACCCCTTGCCCAGAGTGCCCCCTTCAGTGATTCCTTGATTGGAAAGCCCCTGGAAGCACCACACACTGAGTCCCATCCACAGTCATCCTTTCTCCCCCTTTTAAGCACCAAATGCTGTCTTTGGCACTTTGCAGATTGGACAGAAGGTGTTGCCTTCAGGGGCATAGAGTGAAGACCATAATTTTCTGCCCTGCTTAATGCTGTACCAGATTTTAGTTTCCTGTTTATAAAAATTATTAGGGCCAATAGTATAGGGAGCAGCAGCTTTTGGGGTGGAGTTCTGTTGAAATTTCAGCTTGGGAGCTTGGGAGGAGGAAGTAAGATCAAAATGAAGTAATGTGAGGAAATGTAAATATTAGGGGATGGGCCTGGAGGGGATGATGAATCGCCAGTCCATCTGACAGCAGATTTCCAAGGAGAAGTGTATTTTCGTGACTGGCTCACATGTAAATAGCACACCAATTGTATTATTTTGGCAAAAGTGAGTTCAGAAAATCTGCTTGATAATATTCATTCAACCTCCTTCGTCTTCCTGTTGATGTCAGTATTTTCCAGCGAAAGCGAGCACTCATACGCCACGCGGAGGGCGCCATCCTGGGCGGCTTGCCTTCCCAAATCAGCCTCCGCTGGGCAGTGGAGAGACAGTTCCATCTGGGACCTGCGAGGATCTTTCTCAGACCCGGCAGTAATAGACATGGGCCAGGAGAAATCAACTGGTGCTTCCAGAGATTTCTGCTTCCTTTCCTGACTCGTGCTGAGCCCTGAGCAAATGGTTTTATCAGTAATAAAGATATTAACGTACTTAAGGGGTTAGCGCAGCACGGCTGAGCATGGCAGAGGCAGTGTTGATGTTACGGCTGCATGAATTATGTTTTCTTATTTTCATTGACATCTGTGTGGCTCTGGGAGAGGGGGCAGCGCACACCGAGCAGATTAAGCCAACAGTGGGGCTCCAAGGAAGATGGCTGTGAGGGAAGCGTGGGCTGAAACAGTCTTAAGAACCACTGTCCTCCCCGTGAGACCCCGGCTGCGTGGAGAAGAAGTTAGCTTGTTAAAAACCTGAGGTGAACCAGACATACCCAACATTTTGCATTTAATCATAAACAATGACCATTTATATTCGTTATGGTGTAAACACGAAGTTGATCGTGAAACCTGTGGGAAGCTGCCTCAAGTTCAAGTGGGTGCCCACTCTCTTCCATTCATGATTAGAGGGCCCTGTTTACAAATCCTAGGGTTTTTAATTCAAAGATGGGTTCGTTTCCCAGGGCTGCCAGAGCAAAGTACCACACACTGAGAGGCTTCAGCAGCAGAAAGTTATTTTCTCACAGTTCTGGAGGCCAGAGTCTGAGGTCAAGGTGTCTTCAGGGTTGGCTCCTTCCGAGGGCTGTGAGGGAGGGTGTTCTAGGCCTTCCTCTAGCTTCTGGCAGTTGCTGGGAATCATTGGTGTTCCTTGGCTTGTGGAAGCACCACCCTCACCTCTGCCTTCATTTGGATGTGGTGTTCTCCTTGTGTGCATGTGTCCATATTTCCCCTTTTGTAAGGACACTCGTCATATTGGCTTAGGGCCCACTGTACTCCAGTGTGATGTCTTAACTAATTACCTCTACAATGACCCTATTTGCAAATAAGGTCATATTCTGAGGTGCTGTCAGTTAGAACTTCACCATATCAATTTTGGGGAAACTCAATTCAACCCATATAGGAGCAGATGAATGAGTTTATAGATTATATAGGCTCTTTTATTTTTACTTTTTATAGATTTTTAGAGAGGGAAGAAGGGAGAGGGAGAGAGAGAAACATTGATGTGAAAATGAAACATCAATCAGCTGCCTCCTACGTGTCCCCTACTGGGAATTGAGCCTGAAACCATGGTCATTTGCCCTGACCAGGAATCAAAGTAGCAACCTTTCAGTGTATGGGATGACGCCCAACCAACTGAGCCACACTGGCCGGGGCTATATTATAGAGGCTCTTGATCTCTCCTTTCTACTTTTTTTGCTGCCCAGTTTCTTATAATAAAAGTTATAAAATAAAGTTCAAGCCAAAGTATCTCACTCTGTTGCACTAAACTTTGATGACAGGATGGGGCTCAAAATGAGGCTTTTAGTTCATGGTGCGGGTAGGTGGCTTCCTGTCACCAAGATAGATAATGGGGTGGGGGCTGAATTAAGTAGAGAACACCAGACTTCACTATAAATGACCACGATGGAGTTAGGATTATAATCCAACCGGAAGTTGAGAGCCACAATGTTAAATGTCTTCTTCTGACAGTGCTCACTGTGGTGTTTGTGAGACCTTCCTAAGGTGTGTCCAGGTGGCAGGTTCTGCTCTGGGCTGACCTCAGGACGCCCAGGGGACAGAGCTGGAGCATCCCTGCCTGGAGGCCCAGGACCTGGGGCATTGCTTTGGTTCTCAAGCAGGTGGTGGTGCATTGAACAGACTAGGGCAGAATTGCGGGCTTCATATCAAGAGACATGCTTGTTTGCTGGTCGAAATGTGATGCGGCTCTTATTTAAAAACAAACAAACAAACAAACAAACAAACAAACCAACAAACCACCTCTTGCCTGCCCAGTGTGTCGCAGTGCTTGATCATCGATCTAAGAGCCAGAAGGTCACGGTTCGATTGCCGGTCAGGGAACATGCCTGGGTTTTAGGCTCGATCCCTAGTAGGGAGTATGTAGGAGGCAGCCAATCAATGATTGATGTTCTCTCATCATTGATGGTTCGATCTCTCTCTCCCTCTCCCTTTCTCTCTGAAATCAATAAAAACATATTTTAAAAACACACACACAAGAAACACTTCTTTCTTCCCACACACCACTACCTCACCTACCCATTCTCAGACCTCAGTCATGTTAGACATGCTACTTTGCCCCATCTTTCCATCTCATTCACTTATTTTAGGGGAAATAGTTGTCACAGATTTCTCTTAGGAAAATTCTAAAATTTTGACCACCAAAGTTTTTCCAGAACATTCTAAAACTCAGCAGTAACTTTTTAAGGTATCAAGGAGAAGATGTTTAGAAAATGACATTTCATTTCACTAATTGCCATGCTGCATGGCTTTTATGGGGCTGTGGTTAGGATTACCGGAGAAAGGCACAGCGTGGATTACAACACAGCGCTGACCTTTTCCCACCCAGCCGAAGCTCGAAAAACAAAACCCAATCCCATCTTAACAAACCATACCTGCGTCTTTTCTGGGAAATGCCCCCCAATGCAAGTTTGTTTGTTTTCTAAGATGGTTTTCCTTGCCTGGGAGAGCAATCCCGAAGCTTAAATCAATAAGGTTCTCATACTACATAAGCATTTTGCCTCCTCGGGCTGGGCTTGGGGCCTTTTTCCCTTCTGTCTCTAACACACATCAAATGCCTTAGATTACAGTTTTTCCTGAGCAGGTTATGCAATTTTAATCTTAAAAATATGAAAATAAAAGGCATGATTAAAGCTAAAAACAGGACACTTTATTTTTAAACCAAAAGATGCAAAAACAGCAACAGAGAAGAAAAGAGCCTAATTAGAACCGTCTCTAGGGCAAGTGCCCATTTGTCACAGTTCCTCCTACTTTCCCACTATTTTCTTCACCCCATCCCAACGCTCTCAGCTCCTCTATCTTTGTCTCCGTGGTGTAGCTCGGGAGTTCTGATTCTACCCCAGCTTCTTTCACTAAAACAAAGAAATTTAGCAAACACATTTAATATAATGTCTTTGTAACGTGTTTTTCCCTCTCAAGAATAAAGGGGGCTTGGGGACAAGGAGATGCTTGACACAGTGAATGAATTGCTATTGGTGTTGGGTAAAATGGCTTCAGGGTGGCAAAGGTGTCTGCCTAGTGGCATCAACCCTGTTAGGAATAATGACTAATAGCCTGGCTGGTGTGTCTCAGTGGTTGAGCCTGGACCTATGGACCAGGAGGTCCCAGTTTGATCCCGGTCAGGGCACATGCCCAGGTTATGGGCTTGATCCCCAGGAGGGGGTGTGCAGGAGGCAGCTGATCAAAGATTCTCTCTCATCATTGATGTTTCTCTCTTTCTTTCTCTCCCTCTCCCTTCTTTTCTGAAATAAAAAAGATAAAATAAAAAATTTAAGAATAATAACTAATAACCCTGGCTGATGTGGCTCAGTTGGTTGGGTGTCATCCCTTGCACCAAAAGGTTGCTAGTTTGATTCCTGGTCAGGGCACATGCCTGGGTTTTGTGCTCGACCCCCGGTACAGGGTGCAGGAGACAGCTAATCGATGTTTCTCTCTCTCTCTCTCTCTCTCTCTCTCTCTCTCTCTCAGAAAAGTCAATAAAATATTTTTTAAAAATAATAATGACAAATATTTATTAAACACTTATTATGTGTGCATATGTTAAATTGTTTCTATTTGATAACAATCCATAATAAAATTGTTTCATTTTATAAGAGAGGCCTTTGAGGGTAAAGAAATAAAATTACTTCACAAGTTGCTCAGCTCTTTCTCTGGCAGGGTTGGGAAAGGAACTTGGGTGTGTCTGACCAAAACAACCATTACTCTCTATCTAATAGGAGTGGGGAAAGCAGCCGGAGGACAGGGAGGCAGAGGTGACTTACGTGACCCTGAAAGCAGAGTTACTCCAGGTTTAGAAGTGGAAAGTGCTAGGGAAAGTCATCAGTTCCAGTATTTTCCATTCTCCTTCAGCCATGGGGAGAGATGAGTGTGATTCTGACTACAGATGAGGCCTGGGAAAATCTTAGAACTGAGGCTTAAATACCACATGTATACATGCAATGGAATATTATTCAGCCTTAAAAAATAAAAAGGGAATCCTGCCATACATGACAACATGGATGAACTTACAGGATATGCCTAGAAAATAAGCCAGTGACAGAAGGACAAATATTGAATGATTCCAGTTAAATAGGAAGCTAAAGTAGCCAAACTCATGGAAACAGAGAGTAAGTGGTGGTTGCCAGGGACTGGGGGTTGGGGTGAAGTTGCTGTTCAACAAATATAGAATCTCAGTTTTGCAAGATGTATAATTTCTAGAAATCTGCTCTACAATGTTGTGTATATAGTTAACAATACTGTATTGTACACTTAAAAATCTGTTAAGAGGGTAAATCTCATGTGAAGTGCTCTTACCACAATAAAAACAGCAAAAAGCAACCTCAAATGGGTAATGGAGCCTATCCACTTTTTCCAGCCATAGGATGGGGGTTTGGGGACAGGCAGTGGTAGAAAAGTCAGTGATTAGATAGAGCCTGAGAGGTGGACCTAGAGAGGCAAAGGATGAGAGGAGGATGCAAGGGAATGGAGGTGCTGGAGAGAGAGTACTGGAGGGATCCAGGTTCCACCCCTGGAAACAGGCCAGTAGCTGTCACCCGTGATTCTCTCGCCCTTCCCCTCTTGCTGGTGGCCTCCTGTTCGCCGCATGGCTTCTCCACTTCCAGCCGACATGCCTGCTTCCAAGTAGAAGGATAAAGAAAGGTGCCAGAGGTATCTGTCCCCTTCTATCAGGAAAAGACTTTCAAGGACATTCCCAGCCGTCTTGTTGACCAGAACCATGACTTAGGGCCACCCTGGGCTGAAAAGGAGGCCAGGAAAACAAGTCGGTCAGCTGGGCTTATAGCGAGAGGAAGAGAGAATGGGGTGAGCCAGTTACATCTGCTGCTGTTCACACCTTCGTGTAAATAACTGATCACTTTTCTTTTTACCTGAAACCAGTTACACTACAAGAAAGGAACCTTGACAGGTATATAGGATGGAAATAGACCCAAAGTGAGGAAAGGGAGAATAGTGTCAATGTATTGTGTACTTTAAGAAGACAGGTTTCTGAGGAGTTCAAAGTGCAGCTGGTAGTATAGATAGACGATAGCCAGAGGTTCTGGGGTCCACAGAGACAGCAGGGCCAGGTGGGGGGACAGGGGTGATAATGGTAGGATTGGATGGCAGCAATGACCTGATTTATTTTGTAATTTTCCCCGATTGACTTTTCTGATGTACCATTTGCTAAAAATCTTCTCCAATGCCTTTTCTTTTCTTTTGCCACACAAACCTAACTTCACAGATGCCTGCTCTAAAAACACACCACACAACGAAACAAAACACCCAGGACCCTTTCTAGGGGATTAAGAAAGATGCTGGCAGCATGCAGCACTGCCAGGCCTGCAGGTGGGGACATCAGGAGCAGGCCTTGGGGCCTTAGGTCATTGCAGCCTCATCGCCTGAGCTATATGACCTCTGAGATGTGGAGCCATGATGACGCTGGAAGCTCCTGCACTAAGGGCCTATCTTGAATTAATCTGTCAAGAACAAGACCAATTATGAATTAGCTCAGCAGAAAGAGCCAAAAGGAGGGGAGGCTCTGAATCATTCCATTTAATTTCTTTTCTCTCACTTTTCCACTTACTTTTATTTCACTTTCATCTTGGAAGTCTCTTTGGCTGCAAAGGCATGGATTTCCCCCCTCCCCACTCGGAGGTCAAGGCACTGGGCTTGGGGAGGGGTCTACATTCCTGCTCTCCTGGTCGATAGATAGATAGAGCTGGGGCCGCTCGGGAAGCCGACAATGACTTTCTGTAGACACCACAGTGGGTGACTCGCCAAAGGTCACTTACGGAGCCAGGGAGAAGCTGCTGTCTTCGGGACTCCCAGTTGGCCTCACAGCCCACGGCAAGCCCAGGGATGGGTTTGCCCTTTGGTGTAACTTCTATCATCTTCACCTCAAGCATTTGGCATCAAATTGCTGGAAGATGATTTTTTAAACTTGCCGTATTTAAAAAGATTCTATTGATTTCTCCTGCTACTGCTGCTGCTTTGGATTCCCAGTATGCAAGCAAGAATGATTTATGAAAATGCTTTTATCTCCTAAAGTTGTAATTCTTGAACGTTGGTGTATTCTTCTCCTATGTACTCAGTAATGAGCTCTGATTGCATGAATCACCCATTCCTCCTTTAAAATCAAGCCCTCTCTTCAAGGCTAGGATTTTTGTACCTGACAATTTGATGGTATACTCTCATCCTTGTTTACTACAAGTAAAAAATTAAATTTTTAATGAAATAAAATATTTTTTAAATAAAAATATTTTTATTGAGCAAAAGACAGATAATGAGGATAGTTCTATTTATGTTAGAACTTTGATATTCTAGTGAGATTAATATGTTAAAACAGTTTAATTAAGTCTTCAATTACCAAAATATGTTAATCAAGTGCCTGTGCTAGAGAGGAAGTAGTTTTCAATCTAGGAAATGAATTTGTATATTTTTTCAATTTCACAGAAGTAATTTCAAAGTGATTTGAAAATTAATTTTTGTGCAATCAACTGTTTTTAGGTTCATGTTTCCTTCTTCTGTAGTCTTGTAGATGCCTCCATTCATGTGCCACATTGAATTTATTTATTTATTTATTTTAAAACATATTTATATTCATTTCAGAGAGGAAGGGAGAGGGATAGAGAGAAACATCAATGATGAGAGAGAATCATTGATCAGCTGCCCCCTGCATGCCGCACACTGGGGATCAAGCCCACAACTCTGATATGAGCTCTGAACCGTGCCCTCCAGGAATTGAACCGTGACCTCCAGGTTCTAGGTTAATTCTCAACCACTGAGCCACGCCAGCCAGGCTACATTGAATTTTACCTACCCGTTTATTTGCTGGTCTCCTCTACCAGCCAGTGAGCTACTAAACGATTTTGGATGAGTAAATATCTGGGAATGGGAACGAGAGTACAATTGAACAATTATTAATGAGTTAAAGCACTTGTAAAAAGGGTGGTGATTACTAGAACAGAAATGCACAGTGTAAGATACAGACTTACTAAGATAGCAGTACAAAGACACATAAACTATTTGCATCTTATTCCCCCCAGCTTAGTTACATCCTTTTGGCAGTGGAGAGCTGCAGGAGTGGACATGAAGGTTCTGTTTTCAGACCACTGGAATTCGCTTCTCCCTTCAACTCAGAGAGGTCCCACCCTCACCTCTCTGGTGGGTCCCACTACAGCAGCCTCCGAGTTTGGTGTGCACTCAGATAACCTTCTCAAGTTACCGGCCTGACTATGTCACCCTCCCCTAAAACCACCCAATGCCTCATTGTCCTAAAAGAAAAGGAAGCCAAGCCTCCCAGCATGACCTGCCTACCGAGCTCCCCTCCATTCACCCCCACCCCGCATCTGCCATCAAATTGACACTGAGAAATGTAGAATGGCCTTGTGTTCCAAAGTATATGTGGATTTAAGTTCCAAACACTGTCTACTATTTTTAGAGAAGCCCTCTTTTTAGTCCTAGAGCTGGTTCTCAAAGACCAGCAGCATCAAAGTTATCTGAGAACTTGTTAGAAACGCAAATTCTTGGGCCCCACCCCAGACCTACTGAGACAGAAACTCTGGAATAGGGCCCAGGCATCTCCTCTGTAGCAGGTCCTCCAGGTGATTCTAAACCACATTTGTGAACCACTGCCCTAGGGAATAGGAAGTCAGGATTTCACAATATGCTGGTGTCCTCGCTTGATTCGGTGCAGGCGAATGAGTTTCCACGGGCTCACAGTGTGAGGAAATCCCCCAGTGACGTTCTTCAATTTACTCAAGTGCCCAAAACCCTGTTCAGATCGACTCTTATTTCTTAGACTGAATTTTCCACCCCTCTGTTTCTAAAGGCAGAACAAAGAGTTCTAGAGGGTAAGATCTAGGACTGTAGATCAACACGACAAGATGTATCTGAAACGAAAAAGGCCTGTTTGTGTTGGAACAGGTCCACCAGTCTCAGAATCGGTCATGCCTCACTGGGGAGAGGGAAGGAGGGAGCAGCAGACAGTGGACATATCAGGCTTTGAAGGTAGGGATGCCTGGGTTAGAATCATACCCCCAATCCTTAGAAGATGACACACGCCTTGACTTTCACAGAGTCCACGTGAAAGGAGAATAATAGTTCCTGTCCTATCAGAGTGTTGGGAGGGTCAAATGTGACACACAATATGCAGTTGCTCAGCAAATGGGAGTCGCTTTCCCTTCTCCCACACCTGGTAAAGGCCTGTCCGGACCACACTCACAGGGGGTTTAAGGATAAGACAAAATCTGTTTTTGTTGTACTCTGAGGCTAGTCTACCCGTGGCATTCCAGCAAGGTTTTGTGACAGAGGGATCCTGATAGGGTTGCCCGATAAAATACAGGACACTCAGTTAAATTTGAACTTCAGATAGAATATGGATACTATTTTAGTTGGTATTAGTGTATCCCGTGCAATATTTAGGACATCCCTATGCTAAGAAAATTATTCATCATTTATCTAAAATTCAAATTTAACTGGCTGGCTCATATTTTTATTCACTGCTAAATAGGGTAGAAGCAAGTTCCAAGGCTAGGCTTTTCTCCCCAGTCCCTAACGTTTTAATAAAGGCCATTCCTGATCAGAACACACTGGGCACACCTGATGAGGAAACCCAGCACTGGAAGACATGGGTGATGTAGGGCTGAAGGGAAGGCCCATCTCACTGTCTTGGGAATTGGGTGGGAGGGAGGGAAAGAGGGTGGAGGACTGATGATGACAGTCGATGCACCTCCGGTTCTTGCCTCCACTAGCAGAAGGACGGAATCCCCTCTTCCCTTTCCTCCCCCACTCCAGGCACTCAGGAGGTGAGCTTCTGTCACCAACCCATTCTGTGCAGTTGTTGCACAATTGTAAGTCAGATATGGTATTAAAATCAATAACTGTTCTTTTTAGGATCCTATGGTGCTTATTTTTATTTGCCAGTCTGGTGTCAGTATGGTAACGTGACTTCACCAAACCTAGCAAATGGGTTAGATCTTAAAGCATTTGCTTATTTCCACTCCTTTGAAAACATTTAGGAGTTGCATTATTTAAACTAGAAAGAGATGAGGGAGTTAGAAGGGAGGGCTGCCGGCCCCAGGCACAGCCAGGGGAGGGTGCTAAATGTGGTTATCAAGAGATCAAAGTACCCGGGAGAGACTCCTTTGATCTGATGCTTGTCAGAGTTGCAATTAGATCTTTGATACTCTGCACTTGCCTACCCCCCTTCTTCACATCTCTCTTTTCATGGACACCTGGAAATGCTAGACCAAGGCTTGCCCTAGAAACAGCCGAGTGGCTAAGGGAAATCTGAGTATGCCCTAGGACATGAGAGCTATCCTCTCTCCTGGAGGAAAATCCCTTTTCTAAACACAGTTGCTGTCATTCCTTATTTTTTAGGGGAAAAAAGATAAATGTGAAATCCCCCCAGTTATTCCTGCAGATGCCTGTCTCAGTGTGTGAGCTGATATTAATCATCCTGTGGTTTCCATGCTTTTCCTTTGATACAAACAGGAAAGGTACCAATTAGCTGGGACTGACTTTGGGGGGAGGGATGGGGGGGGGGACTCAGGGGCAGCCGGTCAAACCTGAGCAAAAGCTGCTGCGTACCCAAGCCAAACTCTGCCTCTTGATTGCTGTGACTTTTATTTTCTAAACAGCATAGGACTACCCAAACTGCATTTCGAGCCCTGCTCGGTCTTCCCTTTAACCCGGAAAAGCTGCTTATCAGGGATTCTAAGATCTTATTTATGGTGTTCTTCTAAGAATTTTTTACACAACTTGTACTAGTCCCCAAGTACAAGAATAATGGTACATTTCTGCAGATGAGTCAAATGCTTCATCCCTATCAGTCTGCATAAGATACAGCCTGTCTGTTTGTTTCCTTAATGGACAAGATTTGATATGTGTGTTTCCTAATCCTGAGCTATTGAAATATTGATTCTCATCCTGACCTGGCCTCCTGGGAATGGAGCCAGTATATCTGCATCTCTGTGCTCCACATTTAGACTGTCTTCCTGCCTGCCTGGCCTGTGAACACCAGAATGAGATTAGATTTGTTTGGGGGACAGAGAATGTAAATTCTAATGAAATAGCTGTCTGGCCTTATTTCTATTTGACAGAATGGGGCAGCCATTCCTTACATTTTTGGCCAATGTTATCATGTGTTATTACCCTAATATCCTATTTGCTTCTTTTTCCTATTTGATTTAAATGTGGGTAGGCTGTTTGGTGAAAATAAGAAAAGAAATCCTAGCTAAAAATCCATTTGAACTTCTGAATAGGATTGTTTGAAAAATGTAAAACATTTTATAAGGAATTCCAGAAAGACGGATGACTTACACCACATCAAAAATGTCTCCTGACTTGCAAAATATTAGAAGCCTCTCTATGACTTGTGTGATCTTTGAATACAGATGAAAGATGGTTGGAACCATGCTGTCACAGCCTGGTGCTGGGCACAGTGTCTGATAGGCTATAATTCCATCCTATTTCAGGATGGAGGGGTGAGGAATGTATGTGTCGTTCACCACCAATTCAGTGATGATGAATCATTTATCCATGACAATATTTAGGAAACAGAACAAGGGTAAACTCTGAGGAGACTACAAGGCCTTCCTATAGCATGTGCAATCTCTTCTAAACATTGCTGACTCCCTTCATTATCCCTCTTCTACCATTTTCCCAGTCTGATCCCCACAATCATTCATCAGGACCAGGGTGATGACTTCCTACGGGGCCTCCTCTCTCAGTCTTGTGGCTTCCAATATGCACCCTCCACACCATTTCTTGACTGAGATTTTGAAAAGGCCTTCTTATTTACAATCCTCTAGGGCAGCGGTTCTCAACCTTCCTAATGCTGCGACCCTTTAATACAGTTCCTCATGTTGTGGTGACCCCCAATTTCATTGTTACAAATTGAACATAATTAAAACATAGTGATTAATCACAAAACAATATGTAATTATATATGTGTTTTCCGATGTTCTTAGGCGACCCCTGTGAAAGGGTCGTTCGACCCCCAAAGGGTCGCGACCCACAGGTTGAGAACCGCTGCTCTAGGGCCTTCCTGTTACCCAGAATCCCATGGTCCTTGACTAACTTATATAGTCATCTGTGATCTGACTCGCCTCCCTCTGCAGACTTGCCTTCTTTCCAAACCCATCTTGAACTTCACTTTCAGAAATGCTGAAAGGCTGTTTTCCATGTTTGCCTTTTCTCACACAGTTCATTGCTCTTGGAAGTCCATTCCTTTCTCTTTCCTCTGACTTTCCCTCAGAGACTCCCCTCAAGGACATCTCCTCCAGGAGTCCTATCACATTTGCTGTCTCTCTTTCCATGAACAGCCCTTCCTGGTACTTCCTTAGTGATGCCCTGTTTGACTCCATCGCTGCCCTCACCATCTTTCCTGACTTTGCTTGGGCCCATCCACTTCCTTGACTGCACTGTAACTTCATCATGAGTAGGAGCATGCCCTGTTCAACTTCGTATTCACAGTGACTTATGCAGTGCATGGAACGGAGAAAGTGCTCATGAGGATTTTTGAGCTAAATTTAAGAGAAGATACTGAGAACAGAAAAAAAAATAATAAAGGCAAAAAGAAGTGGGCATAGATAACATTCTGATTTTGGTAACAACCCTTTGAAGAAGGATTATTAGCTCAATTTTACTGATGAGGAAACTGAGGGTCATAGAGATTAAGTTTGGCCAAGGGTCACAGATAACAGTTGGCAGAGCCATAACTGGAGCATGAACACCTAGAACAGTTCCAAGAAAGGATCAATAAGGATCAATAAATATTTGTGAATTAAACTAGTTGCTAGGATATCTGCAAGTATTACTCTTGAGTGAGTTCATTATCAAATCACATGTAGGAAGAGGTTCTTTAAAGACCATCTAGTTTGTCAGCTTCTTTCTGTAGGGTTTTATCTGCCCAGGAAAATTCCTCTAATAATGTGGAATGAAGTAACCATTGACTCACCAGTGGATGAGATATTTTATCAGCCAGACTCATATAAATCATGCACACTGGTAGACCAAATCATTGAAGCCGGAAGCATTTATGAATCACCAGGGAGTTTGGATCTTTTGGGTTTGCAACAGAAAGGATGATAAGCAAAATGAATTTACTGAAGATTAGTGACCTCAGAGAACCTCCAGGACGGCTGGGAGACCAGGCTCAGGAGTTGGGCAGAAACAGAGGGAGGCAATGCACCAAATCCTTGGCTAGCATCCCTTTGCAGAATGGGCCAGTGGGGATACTGTTGCTGCCCACTCGTCACTGTGGTCGGCATGGCTGCTGGTGCTGAACTTTGATACTTCTGGCAACATTACCGCTACTAGAGAAGAATTATCCTCTACCTCATACCTCACTGTCATCAGCTCCTGTTCCCATAGCTACATATAATTGGTGAGCCCAATGCACACATAAGTCTGTGCTCTACTTGGAAGAGATGCTGGGAATGTGAGTACACTACCTCTACAGAAGGTCTCATACAGAGGGGAATTCTCCAAACATAGGAAGACCATTTGGACCACCAAAAATGTGGCCAATTTCCACTATAAGGTTAATATTTTTTTAATCTTAGAATTGTGGTATTTCACCAATGGCAGCATAGTACTATATGACAATGATATTTATCTTTTCTAACAATACTAATTGAATTCCTGAACTGCCTTGGGTAAATTGCTTCAAGTGTTTCATAGAAATAGTGGTCCAAGTTTTACCACATATTTTTCTTTCTGGAAATAATAAAAATGGTGGTGGGGGATGTTAGGGGGATCTTTTCCTGTGGGCCTGGAGAGTGAGAGCATCATCCTGCACTACAGAGCCACTCGCACAAAGGTCTGGGCCAGCAATGGCATCGTCAGGGGAGAGGATGGGAACACTGAGCTGTGACTGTGTGGGCCCAGGTGAGGCAGTGGCTGCCTACGGGACTAGTTGAATATGGCAGGTTTCTCTCCAAGAGGTGTTAATTCCCAGAACAGCATAATCTGGACAATTCAGAGAGAGGGATTGGATATCCTGCCAATCTCTGGAGACCCGAGCTAGACTTAATTTGAAAAACAAAAGAGTGTGTGGAGGTATTGAGAAAAAAGGAAAAAAAAAAAAGAGAACTTGTGGACATGGACAAGTGTGGTGATTGTGGGGATGTGGGAGGAGTGGGTAGAGGTAGAAGAGGGCATAGAGGGGATAAATGGTAATGGAAAAAATAAAATAAAATAACTAAAAACAGTTTTCCAAACAAAAAACCACAATCATATATTACAACAATATATGTTTCCCTCCCTCCTTTCCTTCCTTCCTTCCTTCCTTCCTTCCTTCCTTCCTTCCTTCCTTCCTTCCTTCCTCCCTTCTGAAAACACTTATCAAATGCCTGTTATATGCCAGGCACTGTACTTGGTAGCAGAAAATCAAAGATAAATAAGACTTGTTCTTTACCATCAAGTCGTCCCTAACGTCATGAGGGAGAGACAGACATGGAACAAACAACTGTCCTGCAGGAGAGGTGCTAGGATAGAACGTGAAACAGAATTCTCTGAGGAACAAAAGGTGGTGTTCTTCTTTACCCTGAGGAACTGGGAGGTTAGGAAAAGCTTCATTGAGAAGGTGGCACTTGAATGGAGTCTTTAAAGATGTAAATGGTCATGACTAAAATACAAAGGGACATTCCCCGGTGAGGGGGCACTCACTATGAGAGAAGGGGAGCATGAAATGGGAGTGGCTGCTCAGAGGAACCCTGCGAGCCTGGAATGGCTGGGACATAGTGTCTGGGAGGATGGTGGATGAGGGTGCAGGTGGACGATGTGGAATAAGGACTAGATGAAATGAAGTGAAAGGCAGGTCATGGAGGTCCTGCCTTTGGAGGTTGTGTGCAAAGGGGTTTGGAGCTTATCTTGATGGACTACAGAGCCGCCGAAGGAATAACATGATCAGATTTATATTTTCGAAAGATCACTCTGGTGGCAGTGAGGAAAAGATCTGGAATGGAGGAAAAAAACAGGGAGCAGTGAGGAAATTATCACAGTCCAGGTGGCAGAGGTAAGACCCTACAGTATTGTGCTGCAGTAGTGGTCGGAATGGAAAGGAGGAAATAATGTTTTAGGAGCTGGGTTTTGAAGGACTTTGTGTAGCTAAAGGGAAGGCTGGCAGTGCCTGTCCCCAAACAGAGAACTGAAAATAGTTACAAGATTTTGTTGGGGGAGACAGGCCTGGCAGGGTGGAGCCTAAGATAACAAGTAGGCTTTCACCCTGTCCATCATTTATGGTAGGTGGAGTTTTAGTGTTGGATGCCTATCAAGGATGAACACTCGGGAGAGATATCTGGGGTTCGGGTCAATAAGAGGTTTGTCTCTATGGTTACCTTGCCAAGAAATCTCTAGGCTCCCCTAGTGACTGGAGGAAACCTAAGAACATTTGTCCCAAAGTGCGAAACTGGAGAAGTCAGGCTTAGTTTCCATATTCCAAAGTAGCAGCTAAAGTTTTCCCTCTCCTGAATCCCAGCTCTTAAACGCAAGCGATACTGCCCTAACTGGTTTGGCTCAGTGGATAGAGCATCGGCCTGCAGACTGAACGGTCCCAGGTTCAATTCCGGTCAAGGGCATGTACCTTGGTTGCGGGCATATCCCCAGTAGGAGGTGTGCAGGAGGCAGCTGATCAATGTTTCTCTCTCATCAATGTTTCTAACTCTCTATCCTTCTCCCTTCCTCTCTGTAAAAAAATCAATAAAATATATTTTAAAAAAATAATAAGAAGAAAAAGCAAGTAATAAAGCATTTTGGGGGTGTTGCAAGCTGTGACAATGGAGAAGACGCCGGGTTGGCAGTTAGCTCTGTGTGTTCTATACAGATTCTACCCATGACTTGCTTTGTCATGGGGGTCAATTAATCTGGACTTGGTTAGTTCTTCTCCGAAAGATGAGAACTAAATGACCTCTGAGTCTCTTTTGGTTCTAAACTAGCCTGAATGACTGGAGTCCCACCTGGGCTGCATATGAAGCCACACACTCTTGTTTTTCAAATTAAGTCTAGCTCAGACCTCCAGAGATTGGCAGGGTATCCAATCCCTCTCTCTCTGAATTGTCCAGATTATGCCGTTCTGGGAATTAACACCTCTTGGAGAGAAACCTGCCATATTCAACCAGTCCCGTAGGCAGCCCGCCCGTGGCTGCCTGTGCTCCGTCACTGCCTCACCTGGGCCCACACAGTCACAGCTCCGTGTTCCCATCCTCTCCCCTGACGATCCCATTGCTGTCCCAGACCTTTGTGCCAGGTGGCTTTTTAGGGCAGGATGATGCTCTCAGTCTCCAGGCCCACAGCTCTTGGTTGGCATGTCCTTGCTTGGCTGTCCCCCCTGCCAGCACACCCACACTGTCTGCCCTACTCCAGGACTGTCTCTCCTCACTGCACTGGAGTTGGGGTTATGTTTCTAGACCTTCCCTTTGCCATCGTGGTGAGTCTGCTTTTGGGGGCCTCTGGTGTCTTTTCCTGCCAGCAGACCTGGATCAGCTTACTGCAGTCCACCTGAGACTTTACATTAGAGCTACCTCCTTTACGTTAGAGCTACTCTTCCCACCGCCAGGGTAACCTCCAAGAGGGCTTGCCATCTCTAGGATAGAGACATGACTGCGAATTTCAAATAACTACCTACTTTCATTGAAAAATAAACTTCAACAATTCTGATTAAGCAGGTATCCATTTAACATTCTATGTCTCTGTGAACAAGCAAGGAGCAACAATAAGAATAAGAACATGAAAGGAGAGACCAGGCAAGAAGGGTGAGAAGTGAAACATTTGTCAGTTGGCATCCCATTAAGCAGACACAGTCACTGGTTGGAAATCATCTGCCAGGATCCAACTTTTCAGCTGAGGCTGTGGGAAATGCTTGTGGTGTGTGGGTAGGAGGGTGTCCGTCATCATGATAGGAAGGATGGGTCCTGCGCCACCACCCACCCAGCAACCAGCCCTCTACATATGGCGGCCACATGCTGTGAACCGCCCTCCCTGCTTCTCCCAGCCTGGATATGACTGCCCGGGGGTGGGGGTGGGCGTGGGGCTGGGGGTGAGAATGTCCGCCTGGAGGCATCACAGGAGTGGGCTACGCTGAGCCAGCAAAGTGGGAGGGCCTTTGAGGCTGCTGAGTGACTTCCCAAGCGAAAGGGCAGCTTTGCAAGGCAGCATGGGGAAAGCAAACTATACTGATGCATAAGGAGGCAAAACAAGTGAGAAAAACACCATGCTTGCACAATCAACCACTGAATATGTGTCATCAAACATGAGATCATCCTTACCTGGCAACAACACAGCTGAAATAGATCACTGATGTCGTTTTTCATTATTACTGAGGCCAACATGGCCTTTAACTGATAACCATCCCATAATAAGAATACTGACATAATAGCCCAAAGTGCAGGAAAATTTTATTGTTTTCATAATCAGATGAAAAATGTTGTGGGTACAGAGCCAGAGAATATACTTGGATTGGATGTTTTTTTAGTGCCTTATATTTAAGCAGTTGTATTTTTTTTATATTAATTGCACCATCCTCATAAACTTTTTGAGATAAAATGAAGAATTTGGATGTGTGTGTGTGTGTGTGTGTGTGTGTGTGTAAATCTACATTTATTTTAAAGGTGGTAAACATCTTCAACAAAGATTCACCTTTCTTCTTCTCTCCAGATGAGCTCTTTGAGAACTGGAATCCTGTTTTTGCTTCATACTCATCCCATGTTGCCAGGCAGATCTTAAAGCGCATCCCGCAGGTTGAGTTCAGCCCGGCCACACTGATGCACACAGCAAGAAACACGCATGCGCGCCGCTCCAGAACCCACCGGCCCACCTAATGAAAACCTAGGAACCCGACTCCCTGGTCCCTGGTTTCATAATTAGAAGTTTGTAGGAACAGACCAAGTCAAGAGCAAATGTACACTTTTCTAACTAGTGGTTGCCATAATTAAAGTTATTAGTTAAGGAAGGGCTGTTACTCGGGGCAAAACAATCAGAAGGAAGTTTTAGCAATTAAGTCAAATTCACTGTGGTTGCGAGGGCTTTTTATTTTCCCGTCTCTTTCTTTCTGGAAAACAAAACAACCTCAGGCGAGTGTTCTGTACTTCCCAGAGAGCATCTTGACTCGCAGTGGCTGGAGCGCAAACAGCGAACTGTGCTGTTGACTCGATGCGCAGGTTAATTAAGAAGCCGCTGGTGATGAGAAGAAAGCCAGCGCATTTTCAGCTCGTATTGACAAAATCCATGACGTAGGCAGAACTGACGTTTGTTCAATACTAGGAAGACATGCAGCTAGAGGCATTTAGAGGAAAAGGCTGACAAAGAAAGCTTGAAGCCCAGTACGGGATGTCCCGTGCTAACGATGAGCTGATCGTTTGAAATCCCAGTGCTTTTCCTCTGTATACATGATGTAGGCAGAAGTGTTCAGGACCACCCTCTGAAAAGTGGTTCACTCTGAACGGAGGAGTCGTAAAGGAGTGTGGCCTGGGAGTTGGGAGACTGGGTTCTAGTCCAGGTCTGAAATGAAAGTGGTGTGTGGTTTGGGACAGCCGGGTTTCCACTTCTAATCCCTGTGTACCTCAGTACAGCCCAGTTTCAGAAGAACAACAACCCTACCTTTCCATGTAGCATCTTCCATTGGGGGAAATCTATTCAAAAGCTTGATATGGATGGTAGGAATACACTGCCCACGGGGCTGTGGCCCTGGGTGGGACCATCCTCCTGCTCTGCCTGCTGCTGGGGCTGGGGGTGGGGGGCCAGGGTTGGTTTACAAGGCCTGAAGAGCAGTTTGAGGCAGTTTTGGGGTTGTCCTGCGTTTGCAAATCCTGAAGCCAGGCCTTGACCCAGAAAAAGCCCCCAGTTTCCTAGGTAAGCTTTCATTTCATGGACCTTGGGTTTAGCCCTCCAGCATCTCTTCCCACGGTCATCACTCATTCCCTACGCCCCAGGGTTTGTCCCCTTGGAAACACCACAAGCCTTTTCCTCACACGACCAGTGAGCACACAGATGCTTGTGCAATTGTTCAGGGGACATGGAAAAGGGTAAAAAGGGTTCCTGCTAGACCTGCTTTCACTCCCCACTCCCCTTCTCTCTTAGGGAGGTCACAGTGGTGAATTCGCAGTTGGGACTGGCCCAGGGCAAGAGCCATTATGGAACAGAGAAATAGAACTATAGGATGTACGAGAGGTGCAACTGACAAATCTCGAACTGCAAGTGAGAAAGTCAGAAGCACTCAAAATAGTATTTTAACACAGTTACTCACCACTTCAAAGATGAGTTAACAAATCATTTCTTGAGGCCTTTTCTGTTTGTCAATATTTGAGCATCTTTAATGACCTAAGATCTAAATTTCACCTTGTGATATTTTGTACCCTTTCAAGGCCTGGTGGCAAAAGATAAAAATACTGACTCCTAAAGCGAGTTCAGAGATGTGATTAAGAAATAAAAATACATTTAAATAATGTCACTCCCCCTGGTGCAGAGCAGCAAGGATATTACCGTGTGTCTGGATGAAGGGACTAGATGCCACGTTGAGAACCATAAGTGAAAACAAGAGGGAGAGAGGCCTTACCAGTTACATGGAAATGAAAATAAAAACAACTAATTAAGCAGTCAATTTTTCAAAAAGCTACCTCCATGTGAGAAATGAAATAATGAATATTTAAGAATAGGGTCTCTCCAGTAGGTCTGATTGAGTGAAATTTAATGATAACATTGAATGACATTGTAAAGAGAAGTATCAGTTCACTTGCAAAGCTGTTCACATTGAAGATGCGAGAGTGAATCACCTCGAGAGCCTGGCTATGGTTTCTCAGTTGAGTGGAACAGATGCCCAAATTTCAAAAGCAAATTGACAGCAAAGTGGAAACAAAAGTCAGTGCAGAAATTGTGCTCCCACCTCAGCTGATGAAATACTGGCTAGTAAGATTTACAACACTGTGGTAAGCTTAACGAATCAGGAGATCGCCATCTTGGTTTGAGATGAAGGTTATGGACTACACTCCGAAGTGGCAACAGAATAACAACTCTTTAGTATCAGATATCATGGGTCTTGAAGCTGCATTTCTCTTTTATGGGATCTTTTAAAGCATTGATATTATTTGCTGATCTCTGACTCAAGTCTCACTGTAAGGATACTACTATGAAGGCAGAGACATTTTAACTTCATCATTTTGTTTATTTTAATTAATTTGAAAGATTTGATACACACAGATGAAGCACAGAAACTAATATTAGAAACCCTATATACCCAGCATCCTGATTTAATATGCTAATATTTTGCCACATTCGCAATATTTGTTTTATATTTTATATATCTCATCCTTTTATGTGATACTCAGAATAAAGTTTTGTTTTTTTTAAAATATATTTCTTTATTGATTTCAGAGAGGAAGGGAGAGGGAGAGAGAAATAGAAACACCAATGATGAGAGAGAATCATTGATCGGCTGCCTCCTGCACACCCCCCACTGGGGATCGAGCCCGCAACCCAGGCATGTGCCCTTGGCCGGAATCAAACCTGGGACCCTTCAGTCTGCAGGCTGACGCTCTATCCATTGCGCCAAGCCGGCCAGGGCCTCAGAATAAAGTTTTACTCAAGTTTTGAATTCACTAATTCATTATGATTTCCTTTATTTTTAATTTAGGCAAAATTTATATAGAGAGTCGAATGTACAGTTAATAAATGTAGCTCCAGTGACTTTTGACAGACATACACCTGTGAAAAACAATCCAATAAAAAATGTACATTTTCATCACATAAAAAGTTCAGTTGTGCCATATTGTAGTCAGTCCCCTTCAGGAGCAAATTCTGTTCTATCACAATAGATAATTTTTGCCTGTTCTTAAAAGTCATTTAAGTGAAACCACATGGTATGCACTCTTTTGTATCTGACTCCTTTGGCACAACATAATGGGTTTAATATTCATCCATGCTATTGCATCTTTATGTTAATTAGTGGTATTCAGTTGTGTGACTATACTATGATTTCTTTATCCATTCTCTGTTGATGGACTTTAGGGTTGTTTCCAATTTGGGATTATTATGAATAGGGTTGTGATGAAAATTCTTTTTGTGGGTATATATTTTTATTTTCTTGAGCTAAATACCTAGAATGGAATTGGTGAGACATGGGAAGGTACATTTTTAACGTTATAAAAACTGACAAATGTTTTTCATAGTAGTTGCACCATTCTATATTTCATGCAATGTATGAAAATGACAATTGCTGCACATTCTTGCCAACATTTGATTTTATTAGACTTTTAAATTGTAATTGTTTTAGTGCAAATAAAGTGGTTTCTTATTGTGGTTTTAATTTGCATTTCCTTGATAAATAAGGATATCAAGTGTCCTTTCATGAGTTTTGTTTTTACCATACTAATCTACTTTGATGAATTGTCTAAGTATTTCGCCCATCTGAAAATGAATTTTCTTTTTTAAAATTTTTAGGATTTTTAAAATGTACTCTGAATTCAAGCTCTTTGTTTATAGATGTATTGAAATTTTTTCTCCTTTCATGTGGCTTGCTTTGCATTTTCTTAATGGTAAATATTTTAATTAGTAGAAATGTTTAATTTTTATTTCTCATTTCCTGCTTTCTTTTTCATTAATAAAATATTTTTAGCATTTTACTTTATTTCCTGTAATGACTTATAAAAATAGCTTTATTAAGGCATAGTTGACAATAAACTACACATATTTAAAGTATGCAATTGATAAGTTTTGTCATATGTATACACTTGTAAACCATTACCATAACCAATATAATAAACAATCCACCATTCCCAAGTAGAGTTTCTTCAATACTCCTTTCTAATCTTTCTTCCCTGTCTTTTCTCTCCTCCCCATTTTTAAAAATTCCCTTGCATTAAATACTGATCTGCTTTCTCTGACTGTAGAATGCTTTGCATTTTTTAGAATTTTATACAAATGGAATCATACTACATATATTCATTTTCCTCTGACTTCTTTCATCAGCATAATAAATTTTGATTTGTCTTTGCTGTTGAACATATCAGTACTTCATTCCTTTCTATTATTAATAAGGATTCAATTTATTTATCTATTCATCTACTGATGGACATTTTAATTGTGTTCAATTTAGGATATTATAAATTAAACTTCTATGAAAATTTGTGTATAAATCTTTGTATTGACATATGCTTTCTTTTTCCTTAGGTTAATATCTGGTGGAATGGCTGAATCTTATGATAGGTATCTGATTAATATTTAAGAAAACCATCAAACTGTTTTCCCAAGGGGTTGTATCATTTTATATTGTCACCACAATGTATAAATGTTGTAGTTGGTCCACAGCTTCACCAGCACTGATTTGGTCATTGCAACTTTAGCCATTTCAATAAATGTTTGGTGGCATCTCATTGTGGTTTTAATTTGCATATCCCTAGTGACTAATATCGAACATTTTTTTCTATCTGCTTATTTTCCATATGTATATCTTCTTTTTAAAATATTTTTATTGATTTCTAAAAGGAAGGGAGAGAGAGAGAAACATCAATGATAAGAGAGAATCATTGATGGGCTGCCTCCTGCACACCCCCTTCTGGGGATCGAGCCTGCAACCCAGGCATGTGTCCTTGGCCAGAATTGAACCTGGGACCTTTTGGTCTGCAGGCCGGCGCTCTATCCACTGAGCAAAACCAGCTAGGGCTGTATATCTTCTTTGGCGATATGTCTGTTCAACTCTTTTGACCATATTTAAAAATTGAGTTGTTTTGTTATTATTGATTTTGGGAGCTCTTTATATATTCTGGATATAAGTCTTTTATCAGACATATGATTTGCAAACATTTCTCCCAATTTGTAGCTGGTCTTTCATCTTCATTCTTTTTCTCATGTACAGAATTTCTAATTCTGATTAAGTCTAATTTATCAATTTGTTCTTGTATGGTTTTACTTTTGGTGTCATATTTAAGAAACCTTTGCCTTACCCAAGTCATGGATTTTCTTCTATGTTTTCTTCCATAATTTTAGAGTTTTGGATTTGACATTTAGGTCTATGATCTACTTTGAATTAAATTTTCTATGTGCTACAAGGTATTGATTGAAGGTCATTTTTTGCATATGACTATCCAATTGTGAGAGCAACAGTTGTTGAACATCTATTGACCTTTTAGATATCCCTCTTTGTATTTTTTTCATGTTGCTATAGGGTTTTACACTATTTACTCTTAATTTATCAGAATCTGCTTAGATTAACATTATACCACTTCATGTAAAATATGAGAATCTTGCAATAGTATAATTCCATATACCCCCCACTTCATCCTTTATGAGTCATCATATATTTTACTTCTATATATGTTATAAAATCTGTAACACAATGTTATTAGTCCATTTCTTTTTATTTTTTTAAAAAAATGATTTTAGAGAGAGAGGAAGGGAGAGGGAGAGAGAGAAAAACAGTGATAGGTTGCCTCTCATCATATTGAACACACAAACTGCATATGTGCCCTGACTTGGAATCAAGCCTGCAATCCTTCAGTGTGTGGGATGATACCCCGACCAATTCAGCCACAATGGCCAAGGCAACAGTCCATTTTCTTTTAAAGAAATTTTAAAAAAAAATAAAGGCAGTTTTTTAATTTACCCACATATTTACTATGATTGATGGCATTGATTTTTTTCTGAATAACTAAGTGTGTTTCCATCTGTTATCATTTCCCTTCAGCCTGAAGAACTTTCGTTAGCATTTTTTGAAGTGAGATTCTGCTGCTTACACATTTGCTGAGCTTTCTTTTATCCATAACTTTATTTAAAACTAATTTAATTGAAGGATACTTGATTTGGCTGTAAAATTCTAGACTGATCGTTTTATATCTGTTTTATATCAATTTATTTTTTCTGACCTTCATGGTTTTTCATGAGTAGTAGTCATTCATAATTCTTATTTTCGCCACCTGATACGCAATGTATCTTTTCTCCCCTCTGAATTTTTTGTAATTTTATCTTTGTTCTTCAGTACTTTGTGATATCTCCAAGTATAATTTTCTTGATGATTAATATCTTTCAACACTTTTAGAAAATTCAGGTACTATTATTGCTTAACATTTTTTTCTATTCTCTCTCTTCTTTTATATCTCTATTTACACTAAGTTAGATAACTTTATATTGTCCCACAGGTCACTGAGGCTTCATTTAATTTTGTTTCAATCTTATTTTTCTGTGTTCATCAATTTGGAAAACTTCTATTGAACTATCTTCAAGGTCACTGACACTTTCTTCAGTAGTGCCCAGTCTGCTGTTATGCTTATCCAGGGGATCTTTGATTTCAGATTTTATATTTTTCAGCTTAGCATTTAATTGGCTCTTTTTATAGTTTTTATATTTTGCCTGAGATTACCATCTCTTCACATTCATTCATGTTTTATTTCACATCCTTAAGCATATTTATAATAAGTGTTTTAAAATTCTTATCTGCTAATCCCAGCATCCTAGCAATTTTTTATTGCATGCTGGACATTGTTAGCGATACATTATAGGGAGAATTGATAATATTGTCTTCCTTTGAAGGGTGTTGAGTTTTATTTTGATAGCAAATATATCATAGGTAGATTTTGATCCAGTCAAACTTTGTGTTTTTTTTCTTTATTGATTAAGGTATTACATATGTGTCCTTATCCCTCCATTGCCACCTGCCCCCCCCCTCATACCCTCACCCCCATGGTGTCTGTGTCCATTGGTTGTGCTTATATGCATGCATACAAGTCCTTTGGTTGATCTCTCTCCCTTACCCCCACCCTCCCCTGCCTTCCCTCTGAGGTTTGATGGTCTGAT
>NW_005361913.1:3591031-3603360 GCF_000412655.1 Myotis brandtii | reverse complement strand
TGATTTCCACAGTGGCTGCACCAGTCTGCATTTCCACCAGCAGTGCAAGAGGGTTCCTTTTTCTCTGAATCCTTGCCAGCACTTGTCATTTGTTGATTTGTGGATGATAGCCATTCTGACAGGTGTGAGATGGTACCTCATTGTCATTTTGATTTGCATCTCTCAGATGATTAGTGACTTTGAGCATGTCTTATGCTTTTGTAGGCTGCTCTAGTACCATTTGTGTCCTGAGTCCTAGTATATGGCCCTTACTCTGGAACATAGATAATACTTGTAAAATGTGGCTTTTCTAAAATCTTCATCCACCAAACCGGTTTGGCTCAGTGGATAGAGCGTCGGCCTGCGGACTCAGGGGTCCCAGGTTCGATTCCGGTCAAGGGCATGTACCTTGGTTGCGGGCACATCCCCACTGGGGGGCGTGCAGGAGACAGCTGATCGATCTCTCCCATCGATGTTTCTAACTCTCTATCCCTCTCCCTTTTTTTTTTTTTACTTCTTAATCTAATGCCCTATGTTTTCATAAGAGTTCATCACCCTGGCTGGGCCACAATCCCAATATCTCAAAACTCTTGTGATCTCTAATATATTTGTTTAGTTCTCAACCTCCCAACAGCAGTATTCACAGGCCCTGTACATGAGCTTCTCAGATCTTGGTCAAGGATCTATGGGGACTCTCGATGCAGATTTCTTGGGGCCCAACTTTATATAGCTCTCTCCTTTCTCTGGCCATAGCCCCACCAATTCTGGCTGCCTTTAAAACAGTTTTTTTAAAATAAAGGTGATAGTATTAGGCAGCTCTATTTTATTTCTCATTTTATGGACATTTCTTTAGTATTTCATTTCATTATTTGTTGGTTTCTGAAAAACACTCTATTGTGTTTAAGAATTTTCTTCTATTTTTATTTTACTTAAAGATTTTTACCATGAATGCCCAGTGAATTGTATCAATTATTCCTTCATCATATATTGAATTGTATCAATTATTCCTTCATCATATATTTTCCCATTTACTAATTTAATTTATTTTAAAATGTTTTTATTGATTTCAGAGAGAGGAAAGAACAGGGGGAGAGGGATAGAAACATCAATGATGAGAGAGAATCATTGATCAACTGCTTCTTGCATACCCCCTACTAGGGATTGAGCCTTCAACCTGGGCATGTGCCTCGACAGGGAATCAAACCATGACCTCCTGGTTCATGGGTTGATGCTCAACCACTGAGTCATACTGGCCAGGCTCCCCTTAATTTATTAATGGGTGAATTCTGCTGATAAAATTCTTAATGTTCTGTCATTCTTGGATTTCTGTAATAAATTCTTATTTATTATATTGTTAGGCACAATTTTCAAATTTTTAGGTCCTTAACATTTAAATTACTAAAACAGAATAATAAGTTTTAAAATATTATTAAATGGGTGTTTAAAAAACAGGAAAAATGCTTATTACGTTTCAATCACTTTATTTTACTGAAATCTACAAAGGCAATTTGATTAATAATCTTATATAATAAAAGGCTAGTATGCAAATTGTCCGAACAGCTGAATGACCGGTCTCTATGACACGCACTGACCACCAGGGGGCAGACGCTCAACGCAGGAGCTGCCCCCTGGTGGTCAGTGCGCTTCCACAGGGGGAGCACCGCTCAGCCAGAAGCCAGGCTCATGGCTGACGAGTGCAGTGGGGATGGTGGGGGCCTCCCCCGCCTCCATAGCAGCGCTAAGGATGTCCAACTGATGGTTGGACATCAGTTGGACATCCCCCAAGGGCTCCCAGACTGCAAGAGGGGACAGGCTGGGCTGAGGGGGCCCCCCCCCCCCCGCAGTGCACTAGAAACAGGTTTCTAGTAGTAAAATAAATTTATACAGCATTTCTCTACTTGTGCTTCTAAGATAAATGCATATTAAAGACTGAGTTGATATTGTGAAGTGATAAGAACTTAGAATCCTTTCTCTACCATTCATTTTTCACATAACCTTGTTTAAGTCACTTATCCACTTGGAGCTTCATTTACTTTCACTATAAAATTGGGTGGAAATCATACCTACTTTGCAAGGTTGGTGTGAGCATCAAATGTGTTGATGGATGTGAGCATGTTTTGTAAATGGTTAAGTTAACATACAACGTTAGTACCTATTCACTGCCCCCCCAGAGTTGCTACACTGTATCCCCCTTTTTTCAAAAGACTTTTTTTTAAGAGTAGTCTTCAGTTCATAACAAAACTGAGAGGAAGGTACAGAGATTTCCCATGTACTCCCTGCCCCACACATGGACAGCCTTCCCCAATATTAACATCTTCCACCTGAGTGGTGCATATGTTATAACTGGCATATCATTATCACCCAAAGTCCATAGTTTACATCAAGATTCTCTCTTGGTGTTGTACATTCTAAAGGTTTGAGCAAATGTATAATGACATGTAGTACCATACAGAGGATTTTTACTCTGAAAATCCTCTGTGCTCTGTCTATTCATCCCTCCTTCCTCAAACCCCTAGCAACTGGTCTTTTTACTGTTTCCATAGTTTTACTGTGGCTATCCCTTATCACCAGTGGTCCCCAGGGACTACACATAGGCCATTTTCTGTTTAAGGATGGGCTGTGGGAAGATGTTCTCTTGACCCCTGTTGTCACTGTCCAATATTGGATTCTCTGTCTGGCTGCTGGGCAGTACCCCTGGAGGGTACTGTTTTTCTGAGGGAAGCATGAAAGTGAAGATGAAATCTACTCTCACTTCCTGGGAGAGAGGGGAAAAGGAAGAGAAAAATCATGCATTCCATTGTATGTTAACTTACCAATTACAAAACATGCTCACATCCATCACCACATTTGATGCTCACAGTAACTTGAGTGGAAAAGGAAGAGAGAAATAGAAAGGAAATTCAACTCTGGAGACTGGGACTATAGCAAAGGCAGAGAATTCTTATCTTTCAATATCTCTGTTAGGACTATTTCATTGTCTTTCCCATGGGAAATAATTTTAACATTCCAATTTAACTGCCCTAAAGTTTACATAAATTTTTAGATATAGGCCTGGAGACCTAATTACCTAAAGAATTCTGTATTTAACAAAAAATGAATGCATTCTGGATATGAAAACAAACAAAATCTTACAAAGGTATTTTATAACTTAATCTGCCTTTCTATTTCTACCTAGATCATATATATATATATCATCACTCAAACTCAAAATGACTCAACACACCGGCAATTCCTATGAAGGATTCTCTGTAGAAAGGGAGCTTTTGAATGGCTGAAGAATGGTGAGCAAGCCTCTGGATATATAGCAGAGGAAAGCAGCTAGTTTGTTTTGGAAAGTCCTGGAAATGCTTTGGAATGGTCTTCAGGGAGCAGTCACCAAACCTCCAGTTGAGTGTTAGAAACACCAGGCTGTCCTGATGCCAGACAATAAGAATAATGAAGAGTTGTGAGCAATTCCAGAGCTGAGAGTGTCCTTAAGAAAATCCCAATAAACTTAATCTTGGCCAGGTGGCCAACTTTCTACATGTACCCAGACAGAGTATTAACTAAACAAATGTGCACATATGCCCTCAACTTGTTGCTCTGGGCAATAAAACCATTAAGTTGCAATATTAAGACTTAAGTACATTCACTTGAACTAACTTAACTTGTTTCAGATAATGGGTCAGTAAAATTCCTGGAATTTACCTCCTCATCTTATTTTTCCCCTTCTGAATTTAAATCCTAGTTCACCCAGGGGCTTCTGTATTCTGGGATATCTGATTTGCTTAAAATAGATGTAAAAGAAGCTCTCTATATTTATAACCAGAACAGAGCATGTTCAGTAGTGAGAGAAACATTTGCATAGTTCAGCAATAAAATACTGAAGAGAGCTAAAAGAGAAGTTGGGGTGGTAGGTACTTCTCTCTGTAGGACTTAGGACAGTGGTTCTCAACCTTCCTAATGCCATGACCCTTTAATACAGTTCCTCATGTTGTGGTAACCCCCAATTTCATTGTTACAAATTGAACATAATTAAAGCATAGTGATTACTCAAAAAAACAATATGTAATTATATATGTGTTTTCCGATGGTCTTAGGCAACCCCTGTGAAAGGGTCGTTCGACCCCCAAAGGGGTCGCGACCCACAGGTTGAGAACCGCTGACTTAGGAGATCTGCTTTTCATTGGTAATGTTTTCTGTTTGGTCGGTAGCTTGGGTTGTTGTGTGTGGTTTTTTTTTGGAAATACTGCAAGATAAGCATATGATTCCATGTTGCTATTCTTTTGGTTTCCATGTCCAGGATATAGGCCTGCCTGGTTTTCCATTTGTCTCCCTTGGGAGACTCAAAATTGATTTATTAATTTGGATCAGCTTGGATTGATGCAAAGAAAGGTCAGGGACTACTCAAAAATAGTGATGGAAAAGGATTTTTAAAAAGAACAAGATGGCAGGAGAAAAGGAAAAAATAAGGAAGAAGTGAAAATGATGATTAATGTTGATGTTTTAACATGATGCTGTTTTAACGGAGAATTTTAAAGGCTATGAAACATTGAGAAATAAGATTAATGACCTGGAAAATAAACTCAGATTAGGAAATGTCAGATTGGAGGATAATCTAGATGGGGTAGAAGTAAGAGAAACAGTGACCTTCCTCCCTCACCGGCCCCCCCAACACACACACACACATAGGGCATTGCAAAACTTCTTTGGACGAATAATTTTTACTCCCTTCCATAAGCCTTATTCTAATTTTCTTAAAACTTGATGCAGTGCCCTAACCGGTTTGGCTCAGTGGATAGAGCGTTGGCCTGTGGACTGAAGGGTCCCAGGTTCGATTCCAGTCAAGGGCATGTACCTTAGTTTCGGGCACATCCCCAGTAGGGGGTGTGCAGGAGGCAGCTGATCAACGTTTCTCTTTCATGGATGTTTCTAACTCTAACCCTCTCCCTTCCTCTCTGTAAAAAATCAAACAAACAAACAAACAAACAAAAATTGATGCAGTGACAGCCATCTGTGTTTTACATGTGAAGTGAGAGATTCTTGCAGTGAAAAAAAGCTAATATCTTACCTTCCTCTGGCCTCCGATTGCTTTTTGTTTCTGTGGAGAAGCTGACAGAGCCACCACCTGGATTGTTTGGGAGTATATAGGGCTAAAGAGTTTTAAACATTCTGAGTCAAATACTTACCTGACTGACTCCAATGATCATATTTAAAGCATCTACTCCTTGGGACCGTTATCTTGACAAGTACTTATTAAGGTTGTGCTGAATCAAAAGAATGTTTAACAGTAAAAAGGAGAGTGTTTTAGAGAAAGTAGATGTGAAACTATTCCTTTGTTCCTGATTCTACCTAGAGATTCCCAGAATCTGTCCTAGAGTCCCTGCGGGGGAGTGGGGCTGGGTGTGGTGCACAGTCATCACAGGGAGAATAGAATACAGTAACTGAACACTCACTCTGTGCCAGGCACTGTTCTAAGGGCTGTAAATGTATAAATTCAGTTGTCTTCAGCACAGCGGTAGGTATTATGATCATCCCCATTATAAAGATGAGAACAGTGAGCTGCAGAGGGATTCAGTCATTGCCTGAGGTCACACAGCTATTACAAGAGGCAGGATTCATATCCAAGTTGTTCTGGCTCCAGAATCCATACTTTCCACCTCGACACTGTGGTTCTGTGTTATATAAAGACACTGAGATTTTAAAAATAATTTATTTCTGACCACTGGTTGAAAAATAGATTTGTTTATTCCAGGAATAGTTATGTTAGCAAGAGGAAGTCTCTTTTCTGTTACTCAGTCATCTCATAAAATGAGTTTAAATACAAAACAAGTCAAAGTTTTTGCCCTGCCGAAGAGAGCAAGAGAAGCACATGGTCAAGAGGGACTTTGTATTACCTCCCTGGCCGGAATGGCATCAAGTTAAATGGGATTTCTTTGAAAAAATATGGAGATATAATTTAAACAACTGATTTTTATTTTTTTAATTAATTTTATTTCCTTTGACATAATGGCTGGTTTAAATGACCTAGCAGCAGTGAGTGATCAAAGAAATGCTTAATTACGAGTGTAGAAGAAAGAATGAGTTTTGAACCCTGAAGTTAGAAGCTTGAGAAGTTAGAAGGTGAGTCACCAGGAGCAGAGATACTCTTAGAATAAAGAAAGAGTTGGCTACTACACCCCTCAGAGCAATAGGAAGCACCGTGTGTCTTAATATGATGGATATCTCAGCACCGTGGGGTTAGGAATAGCATCTCTTTTTTCCACCCAAAGGCTAATTTAAACATAGTTGAAGTGGCTATAAGCTGGCCAATGTTCCTTGAAGGGTGGAAAGTGCATGTGGAGCAAAATAGAGAGGGTGTTGGAAGCAAAGAGACAGAAATTAGCCTGCCAGATGAAGGGGAGGGCTGTGCAAAACTGGGAACTCTGAAAGGATACGAAAGGAGAAGCCCAGGATGGTCACCCAACTGCTCTTACTCCCATCGCCTTTTCCATCCTGCTTTGCAAAGTACCATGTCTGCCACAAAAGTGGAAGAAAGTGTCTATGTGAGTTTGAGAGATCAAACTGATGAGAGGAAAGGCTTAACGTAAGAGTGGTTAGAATCTAGAAAAATTATAAAGAGCCATGGAATTCCATCAAAACTTAACAGCAATAGCTGTACATCTTGGATGCCATCGCTCAGAGTGAAAGGAAGGCTTAGCTTAGTTTTTGCACTGCCGAAGAGAGGACAGTGAGGTGTGGAGTGAGCTTAGATAACTACTTTCCACATTCATATTAGGGAGATGTTTTGTTTCTTTCTTTTTTCCTGTTTTCTGGCTATGTGAAAAAAACTTCCTCAAAATATTTCATGAGGAGAGATGACAAATAAATGAGGAGTTATCTCTTTTGCAAAGGGATAGTATCCTTGCAATTTTATTAATTTATTTGTTAGATCATAGGTTTTGCCCATATTTGATGAGAATCTTGATGACTGACAACCTGATAATACAGGGATTGTTACAGTGGACTGAGAACCCAGAATTTGTGCTTGGAGACTTGGGCAAAGCAGGTACAAGCCCTCTCAGCAGATATTTCTAGTTGTGAAATGGGACAACACTTCTAGTTGCTCCTCAGTGATGGGGACTAATGAGATGGTGGTGTTGAACAATCATTCAGCACCTACGCAGTGCTGGGCTCGACAAGCTGTGAGTAGAGATTTGAGACCTTTAGGTGCTACAACGTGCAAAGCATCATTATCACTTGTAATGTTTCAAATTTTGGAATTATACTATATATAGCAGCTCTTATTGCAGATTGCACATGAAGCTGCTCAGAGGCATTTTACTTCATGCTTTATGGTATGCTAAAATTATGATCAATTTTATGCAAACCCAAAGAAAGAGGAGAGTTTTAATCAGGTTTCATATGAGCCATGACAGTTAAAAATGGCCCTCATTTCTAATATAGCCAATGCAATGCCAATTTAAAATTTGGATGAAAAATTAAAATTCTATTGAAGATTTATATTCTTGCAATGTATAGGGTGGGGCAAAAGTAGGTTTACAGTTGTTCGTATGAAAAATAATACAATAATTAATAAATAATAATACAAGAATAAACTCTGTATTTTGTGTACTCACAACTGTAAACCTACTTTTGCCCCACCTGTATATTCTTGTATATATTTCCCAAAATTATACACTTTATGATTATATCATGAATTTAATACTCATTCACTAAAATATATAAAAATATAAATAAATCTAAATTTCTCTTAAAGGGTCAAGCACCTTGACCTATTCCACAAGTAGTAAGAGGTAGAAGCCTAGTTAGGAAACCAGGACTCTGATGTTGAAGCCAATATTATCTTTACTACATCACAGTTCAGAGTTTAGCTAATTTAAAATTCCATTTTTTTCACTTAATATTGTACCAAAAGCATATTTGATGTTAAACTCTCTCGGGGGGAGGTATAATGCTCTATCAAGCATTCCAATAGTGTTTTCAAACATTTAAAAAAAACACCTTGTGGAAAGTCGGTGTAGGGTGAAGATCAGGGATACTGGATGTTTGTACTGCAGTACCCGGATCCCACCGGAAACACTAGTTATTGCAAAAGGGCAGGCTCTCCTCAACCGGGTCTTGTAGTTAGTAGGAGGGGAGATGGCCACACCTGTCTTTATTTCTAGGAAGCCAGAGAATGGTTTAGTAGATTTTGGTTGGGAGGGAGATGGAATTTCTAGGGAGAATATTTAAATAATAAGATAAAAGAAGAAAAGGAAACCTGTTTCCTAGTGATCTCTGGAGAAAGAAATGAGAAAAATCTCTATCTAGCATGGCTAAACTGTGTAAATTAGTTATTTCTAAGCTTTATAGGGAATGGGGAAAAAGTAAAAAACAAAAAAAAAACAACAACAAAAAAACACCTAAGTAAAGCAAAAAGGAAATTCACATAATACTCTCAAGAGCCAGAGTTGAGAAACACTAGCACCTAGGGTTTTAGGATGTGGATTTTTTGGACAAGACTGGAACCCTGCATTGCTCCTAGGTGGCCACCCACCCTCCTCCCAGGCCTTCCTCTCCGGTGCTCTGCTCTGCTCTCTCCCAGGAAGAGGCTGGCTACTCCTGCATCCGCTGTTTCCTGTACTCCCTAGTTTATTTTCTTCCAGGAAATCACTCCACTCCAACAAAGACACAATCGTTCCTTGTCATGGATACACTTCATATGTAGATTTACCCCACAGTTACTGAAATGTCAGACTCATGTGACTGTAAATTAATTTCCAATTCCGTCTCAACCTGTCTGCAAAGCTTCTGCAGCCAAGAGCTGCAGCTCAGATCACGTGCCTTGAGCAGCCCCCACATCTGTGCTCCGCAGCCACATCTATTTTCTCTGCAGAAGCACAGACATTGCCTCATGCTGACAGGCAGTCGTTTTAGCATTGGCTAATCACCAATATGGTCTGTTAAGTGAGATTCATAGATGCTGATTGCATTTATTGCATAAATTACTTCATTATTAAAATCAGGTCATTTGAGCCCCTAAACCATTAACATGAAGGTTATTAACATAATTTCATAAGCTAATAAATCAAGTACAGGAAAAGAATTAAAGGGTTCTTAGTGATAAGTGTTTCTTCAGAGATTAAGGCACACAGTTTTTTATGCATATATTAACATTTTATGAGTGGATTCATGCAAGAGCAGTTCTTTCTCTGCATACACGAGCCATACTTCGTCCTCCTCATACTCGGCCTCTGAAGCTCATTTTCAAAATTAAGGTGCTTTTTTTCCCTTTTCAAATAACTATAAAGCAATTTTCAACTAAATCCATTACCCTTCTGTGATATGCACTACCTGTAAAATTCTTATCTTTTCAGACTTCTTAGGCTGCAAGAGCTTTGGGGTTGGGGGGAGGAGGCAAGGTAAAGTTGGAAGAAAATATACCTTGGATTGGTCTGAGAGAATGTAATTTTCATTCTAGGTGAATTTCCAATGTATTCCTAGTCTTAAGAGGTTCTACTGAAGTTCTAATTATCTCTCTAATTATAATACATACTGAGGTTAAGTGTTCTTATCAAATGGTGCATTAAAAATGGGTTTTATTCCCAAGCTGGGTCTATTAGGCTGAGATACTGGTCTGAACACACAGAAATTGGTTTCCTCGTTCATTTCACTTACCAGATTGTGAGAGATTCTGAAGACAGGAGCCATCATTATCCAGTGCAATGATGTTGCCTAGAAACAAAGATAAGTTCCAATGTAAATTAGAATATAACAACTTTATCCTTTATGCAATTTGTGTAATGTTTTTTGCAAATAGCAACTGATGGATCATAATTGAAATACATGAAATGTTATTAGCAAGAATTGCATGTGATTTTACAGGTGAATATAGGAGATGGTGGGATTGACGATTCTTTTTAAGAACAAGTAGAGTGATCGCACCAGACCTTTCCTCTATAGTCTTCAGTGGCTGTGCATAATTTCCTGAATACATTACAAACTTCCCCAGACTACCTTCTGTCTGTCTGCTTAAAACCCTTCAATAGTTTCTCATTGATCTTAGGATAAAAATAAAACAATTTTTTCAGTATTTTCAGTATTTTCTACAAGCCCCAAATGGTCTAGTCTGTCCTTATTGGTCCATGAAAACATAGTGTGCGCCTGTGTGTGTGTGTGTGTGTGTGTGTGTGTGTGTGTGTATCATTACATGCTCATGGGAGGGGAATAGTGTTGAAAGGGAGGGGAAGTATGTAGAGGTTACAAGTAAAGGCACTGAAAATAACATTTTTTACTTTATGGATTTTCCAAAAGAGCATCTCTGCTAATTTCTGCAACAACCTGTCTCATTATCCTGCCAAATTATATCTTTCCCATCTTTTTTATTTTGGATGAAATTTACCCATGAAATTTTTCTAGTTAACCCATAACCACCAGCTGCCTTGTATCACATTGATAGGATAACACATTCTGCATGGATGTGTTTGGACATTATTGAAGAAGTCTAATATATTTGAGGTGTCTTTTGCCCATCTTTATCTCTTCTTTGTGTTGTCCTTCCTGATAGTACTTTCTAATTTAATCTTGTAGCCTTTCCAGAGAAATAGTTTATGATTATGTGATAGTGAAAGAACTCTTCAGGATATGTGATCTGGGTCAAATCCTGTTGATCTTGCCCAACAGCACTCTCCGTTAGCTCTGCCCATGACTGGCTGGAGTGAGGACCTTTTCCAGCCTCCCTTGCAGCTAGGTGTTGGCCTTGTTCTAAGTTCTGGTCAATGAGATGTAAGCAGAAGTGCCATATGTAACTCCAGAAATGTTTTCTAAAGTAAAAAGTTGCCCTCTTTGGAGTGCTTTCTCCTTCCAGCTGAAAGGCATGCCAAGGTAATGGAGGAAGTTTGAGCAACCGTATTAGACTATGAAGTGGAATCATTATGGTAAAAATGACAGAAAGAGCCTAAGTTGATGATGACTTTCTGAAGATACACTTCTAGACCTACCTCCAGACTCCTTTTACATGAAAGAGAAGTCTGGTCTAGGTTTTCATTATTTAGAGTTTCATTATTCATGGCCAAGCCTAATCCTAACTGAATATAGTGATAGAAAAGAACAGGGCCTCAGGAATCATCAACAGCCTTCAAACAAAACCCAAACTGATGATCGATCAATAATAATAATAATAATAATAATAATAAATCATTAAAAGGGAATGGGAAAAGATAAAACATGTATGCTACAGGGCATATTTCCTTCTCCTTGGTGAGAGCAGAGAACATCCCCATATGCAGTTTGAAGATTCTGGAAGGGCAGGAAGTACCTGAGAACTGAAATATGAAAAAGAAGAAGCTGGAATGTAATAAATACTGGCACTTTAGGTTATCAATAGCTGAGTTCAATAGATGAGAGATGTGGAATTTGGTGGGATAGTATCTTCATTTCTCAACCACAGAACTAATTTTTGTTTATGGTGATTAACATATTAAAATAACTTTGAAGTAATAATACCTCCTCTTATTGAAGCTATCCTCAGGAATTTGAAAGAAAGGAGCAAAGAATTCTAGCCTGGCATTATTTCACAGAGCTAACGACTCAAGGAGGATCTTGCCAAGAATGCAGTGACATGGCCATTATACACTGGTGGAGAAACCAAGGTCCAGGAAGGAAAAGTGATTCATCCTAAATCACCCAGCTTTGAACTCTGCTTCCTTGAATTCTGGGACCTTGAACTCGCACCACCCACTTAAGCTACTCTCCATCAGGAAAAGTGGTTGTGCCCTGGAAAACTGGGCTGAAGTGGAGTGGAATATTCATCTTTGCCATAAGGTCATGGGTAATCACACATTGATCTTTCATCTACCACCTGCAAAAGAGAAATTTTGCTTTCAAAATGTTTACAAAAGACATTCCTTCAATTTGTGTGTTTTTTTTTTCTGGTTGTAAGAAATGAGTTTTGCATGAGGTAATATGTAATAGAGCAGTTTGTATGCTGAGAAGTACAGTATAAGACAACACTCTGATGTGTCTCTCAAGGAGTTAGAAATCTCCAGGTCCCAAGACTTCGCAGGTGGACCAGTCATATTGTAGTTACGAAGCTGTACTTGAGATAATGAAATGAAATAAAATATGACTAACGTTTTATTTGGTTCTACACAATAATTTCCCAAAGTACAGAGCTCTTCAAACAATAATATTGCTATCTACACTAATAAAAGAGAAACATGGTAATTAGCGTACGACCGCTACCCTTTTCATTGGCTAATCAGTGAGTATATGCAAATTAACTGTCAGCCAAGATGGCGGCCGGCAGCCAGGCACTGAAGCGAGCAGGGAGGCTTGCTTGCTGCAGACTCCAACGTTCACCGCCTCACTTGCCGGCCTCTCAGTTGCAA
>NW_005361913.1:3559883-3590035 GCF_000412655.1 Myotis brandtii | reverse complement strand
GCTCCTCAACCCCCTGATAGGCCCTGCTCTGTGCGTGACAGGGGGTGGCATTGCAACCTCCCGATCCGCCCTGCTCTGTGCATGACGGGGCGGCGCCCCTACTCCCCAATCGGCCCTGCTCTGAGCCTGACCAGGGGCTGCACTTAGGGATTGGGCCTGCCCTCTGCCACCCGGGAGCAGGCCTAAGCCAGCAGGTTGTTATCTCCCGAGGGGTCCCAGACTGTGAGAGGGCACAGGCCGGGCTGGGGGACCCCCCCTCCCCCGCCCCCCGAGTGCACAAATTTTTGTGCAGCGGGCCTCTAGTTCAATATAAAACCCCTGATATGTGTTTCTTTCTATTAAATCTTTCAGCATATTTCATACTCATTACAATTCTCTAATACCTGTATGTGTATAAAGGTGCTAAATGTGAGGTGGATATAACAAATCTGTATATAATGGGAGGTGTGCCTTTTCTCGGGGTCTTATCCCTACAGCTTCAGGAAAGTGGCCCATATTAGAATATCAGGTTTTTAATATTGAACATTAGTTCAATATATAAGCAATCCAATCCCTTATTTATAAGTGTGAAAAAATTGAGGTCCTAGAGAAGAAATATTTTGGCCAAGGTCACAAAACTAGTTGAGGTTTAATAAAAGGAATTTCTTCAATTCCTTTTATATCTTTGCAGATTAAAAAGAAATATTTTTCTTCCCCTCTGTTTTCTTACCCACCCAACATTCCAGATGAAGTCCCAAGTTTGGAATCACAAATATGATACAATAAAAACTATATACAATTTATCAAATAATTTTTTTTTTACTCTGAAGGAGTAAAATGTATCATAACTATTCCTTCTTCTCCCTTTGTTGTCAGCTTTTCATGCATGGGTTGAACTGGCTGTTCTTTGCACTGAGGGGTGTGTGTGTGTGTGTGTGTGTGTGTGTGTGTGGATGTCATGTAGTAACAGTTAATTAGTAGCATTTCAGAGCAGAAGGAGACCTTGCTAACACACCAAGTTTCTGCATCACGGGGTGCTGGGTGCAGCTGCTGCTGTCAGGTATCAGCAAAGCCCAATACAGAGCAGGCATTAGCCCAGGGCCAGGAGTGAGCTGCTCAGAGCAGCCAATGTCCCCCTGTGGAGCCAGCCAAGTAGCTAGATGCCTGAAGGCCCCTGGTAACCCAGGCCTAGCTCATAACACCTCTTACAGATACTCACATGGAACAAGCTACTGGCACCCAAAGGGGCAGCAAATACTTGTGAAAAGAGACTTCGTGTTCAGAGAAAGAGTCTGAGGTTGTAGCCACCACACTGCCTCTAACTGGGTAATGTTCTCAACCTACCCTCCTGCATTTGTCAAAATAGTATTTGGCCGAACTGTCAGTCCTTGGACAAAAGTTATCAGGAAAGAGTAGAATCAATTAATGAAATAGCACGCTTTAAGGGGAGTAGAGATAAGAACATATTAAAATAAGATAACTAGGAGGTGATAAATTCACATCTTCTATACATAATTTATTTGAGCGACAGTATCACTAGTATATAACATATCAAAGCTTAATGCATTCCAGGGAATTCAATATTTTACCTTCATTGAAATTGATTAGGAGCTAGCACTTTTCACTTTTCATTTCAGGCATTTAGAATGAGAAGTGAGCTTACTTTCCTAGTTTCAACTCAGAAAAAAACAACTAATGAATTCATGAAGTATTTATTCAGCATCTACTCAATTTGCATGTGTTTAGCGATATTGGGATTAAAGTTTGGACCCGCACAATTCTTGGAGTACAATTTAGGCATCATGTAATTCATACAAATAGCCTATTGAGTACCTTTGCTGGACCAGGCAAAGAAGGCTGTTTTGACATTGCTATTTTGAGATTGCCACTTGGTAATTGCCACCTTCACTCTATTCCCCCTGCCCCCTCCACAGGGAATAACAAAATTTCTGAACTCGTGTCACTGGTGTTTAATGAAAACTAATAGAAACTGATTGTCATGCAGAACACAGGGGACATAATTGGTTTCACAATTACTTAATGCCCCTAAAAACAAACCACAGGGACTTCTAGCTAAACATGGCAGATAAAAAACCATGATGATACCTCCAGTTCCTCTCAGTGTCCCACTAAGATGACAGTAAGAGAAGGGAATAGCCCCCGTCAATATGGACTATGAGAACAAAAGAGGAAATAGCAATATTTTGAATGTCAGAGAGCAGATGGATGGGTGATAACTCACTTGCCAGAGAGGAGAAAGAATGGCAAGAGCCTGTAAGAAGTAAAGTGAAGCCCGGCCGGCATGAATCAGTTGTTGAGCATCGACCTATGAACCAGGAGGTCACAGTTTGGTTCCTGGTCAGGGCACATGCCCGGGTTGCAGGCTCAATCCCCAGTGTGGGTCCTCCAGGAGGCAGCCAATCAGTGATTCTCTCTCATCATTGATGTTTCTATCTCTCTCTCTCCCATACTCTCTGATATTAATAAATATATATATATTTTTAAAAAGAAGTAAAGTGAAAATCAGGCTTAATGGAGGCACTGTAGAGTCTCATTAATAGGGGTACCCACTACCTGCGAAGGAATGTGGGCAGGACTGAACCAGGAAGACAGGTTAAAAGTCAATTCAAGGACTAGTTCCACTGAGATTCCCTACTGTGTCCTGCATGGCCAGCAGCTATCCCTCCCTGACCCAGGACAGGACTGCAGGTTCATGCTCAACAAAGGTTGAGTGGCAAGGTTCTAGACTAGGGAACACAGGGCACAGCTGAGGGCACTCAAAGTCTCAAAAAGTTGCCTCCTATACACCGTTTTGTTGTTGTTGTTGTTTTTCAGGAATCTACTAGAGGATATGCTCTTCCAAGATGAGGAGAAAACTCAGAAAGTCCATGCTATTAATTAGGAAACAGGGCATAAGAAAGTAGCCAAGGGAACCTCAGAGTTACTATGTAGCAGGCCCAAAGAAGTTCGGTCCATTTAGGAATAGAAGGGCCCAAGGCTCCAGAGGGATGAGTCCATGGAGGTGGATGAAGAAACTGACAAGCCACCTGATGTGCTTGTTTGTAGGAAATGTATACTTAACTGCTGAGAGTTTATAGCTGTATTTGCGGAAAGTGCATAGAAAAACTCTGCAAACAACTCAAAACTCGATTCAATTATTTACCTTTAGGATCAGAACTGAAATCCTTATACTAGTATAAGAAAGAAAATACAATCCTAGTTCACTATGAAATCTGGTTATAAATAAATGTCCATCATTATAACAGGGTAAACACTGAATTCTGATTGAGTCCCATTGGTGACATATGGTGTGCGACGGCTATAAAAAGACAAGGGCGGCAAGGGGAAGCGCACGTGTGTACATACTATTCGTGTGTGGCAGATTGCAAAGATGGCCATTATTCTCTTCTCCCTGCATCTTTCACAATGTGACTGTACGGCATCTCCCATCAAGAGATGGGGCCCACTTCTCTCCTCCCCTGAAACCCAGCTGGCCTTGTGAAGAATGCAGTGGGCGTACCAGCGAGCCAGTCCTGGGCCTGGGCCTCAAGAAGCTCCACATGCTTCCACTCGCACCCCTGGAAGTTTGCCCACCCCCTGTGTGAACAAGCCTGGCCCGGCTTGCCAGCGGATGAAAGACCACATGGAGCAGGGAAGAGCCACCCAGCTGAAGCCACTTAGACCAGTCAGCCCCCAACCAACCCAGTCACTGGCCGCAGCTGCATACGTGAGCTCAGCCACGACTGAAAGGTTCACCCAGCCCAGCCCAAATTGTTGAGCCACAGAACGGTGAGTGACTAAATAGGTGCTTTAAGCCAACTCGATTTGTTATGCAGCAAAAACTAGTTGATACCGTGGGTATATATGTCTACAGGAAGCTGTTAATGCAATAATGGTACGTTTTTGTGTTCTGTGATGGGAAATCAATATGTTTATCTAAATATGAAAAATCAAGCAATGCAGTAGAAGCAGGTTGTTTAGAAACATGGAGACAAAAACAATGAATACATTTTAAAGTGGCTATTTGAGGTCAGAGGGGGCAAAGTAGAGGACTGAAATGTTCATTATACGCTTTGTAGAATTATTTTTAAAAATGATGTACACATTTCATTTTGATAAAATTGCAAATTAAGTGGAAAAAGAAAGAAAAATAACGAAACTTTCAAATTATTGATAGTTCGCTGGTGTAGAGCATCTGCCACTGCCAGCACTAGTCATGTGTTCAACACATGCCCTGGTGGCTAGAGGAATTTCCGACTAAGACACGGCCACAACCAACCCAATTTTGCCTTTTGATTAGTATTCAGTCTTTATGCTTGCATGCTTGTGGTTAGTACACAGTGGGAGAACTGAAAAGAAGCACATGGCGAAGTTGGATGCAATCTCAGACACTGCAGGTGTTCTCCAAGTTGCTAGTTTCCATTCTAATAGAGTCAAATAAGGACCGCAAACATCAAAAATAATGGAAAACTGGCTGCAACCAAAATCAGGGCATGGAAAAATCGGTCATTAAAAATTATTCTGTGGTAACATTGTTGACTTGGCATGGATAAAAAGTGGAGCAAATCACCATATTCAACATGTGAAGTGGCACTGTGAAAACAACACACACACACACACACACACACACACAATGGCAGTGAGCGTAGTTGTTGCTAGATGATCACTGCCTTCTTTCCTAATACTACTCTCTGTGCTTTAACTGTATTTTTCTCTGTATAATTATTATTTTAACATATGTCTATTAAATTCCCTCTCCCATGTGAGGTTGGAAACAAGTAAGCAGTATTTAGAAAAGACACAGGGAGTAAAAATATGACACTAAGCGAGGTATTTATTAGTTAGGATAGGCTAGTGTGTGTCATAGTAATGAAAAACCCCAAATCTGTGTGACTGAATAGCTCAGACCACATAGCCAAAGACGGGTCTTCAGAAGGACTCTGCTGTCTGAGTAACTCGGAGATCCAGGCTGACATATGCTGCTACTATCACTCCCCCTCAAAGCTCACCAGCGGTGCCGGGCATCACTTCTGGTCATATTTCATTAGCCAGCGCCACTCATGTGGCCGTGCCTACATTCAAAATGGTGGGAAAACACAATCCTCCCATGTACTCAGAAGAACGGAAGTATTTGTGACATATTCCAACTCAGTCTAGTGTTCTCTCTGCTGCTCAATGTAGTCAGACAACACACAGCATATACATTAGTTTTATTTATTTTGTCCAAAGTATGGGAACTTTTCCTAGATGTGTTTTGCTCCCAGAAAATGATTATGCAGTAAAAGCAGATGATGAGTCTGGCTAAAGGGGGAGGGCCTGGGAGGTTACCCGAGGTACGAAAGTTATGTAAACTAATGTGGTTTCCTTTTTTCTTCCTGCGGTTTCATGATGCAGCACTGTATTTGCAGACCAATCCTGCTCTTTCTTTAAGTGGCTGCTGTAACAGGATCACCCGATCACTAACCAATTTATTTTTGCCTCCAAGTGAAGCCTCCTTTTGGCCTAAATTTTGAAAATTATGAGCTTAACAGAACACTACTCTCTGCCTAGAAATAAAAATGCAAATGCACCAGTGATAAAACTTTATCTAAATTTCAAAGCAAAAGTTGCACTTTGAGAAACAGAGGTTAAGATGAGCAGAACCTGCAGATCTGGAGGTTCAAAGAAGTATAGCTTTCAGGTGAGACCCTGTGGAGTGGGGAAGGAGCAGGGTGGATTTCCACCTCTGGGAATGAAGGAAAGAAACTTATTTTCTGCAGTTATTTGTGAAGAACTTCAGTGATAAGCACCGGGCTTCTCTCTTGCATAAAAATGGAAATAGAGAGGAAGGGATTCCAAATATTTAGCGAATGCCTCAAAACCCTTTGATCCCACAACTTCAAATACATTATGTGTCTAATCCAAGTATAGTTACACCTCCTCGCTAAAAGCCAAACAACCAGGAAGCTAAAAAATCACAAGCGTTCATCGCATTGAAGTAATGAAAACACATGGCGAGTAAATCAGTTGAAATCAGGCATACCTTCAAGAAAAAAGCAATTTCCTTCCTAACGAAGAATGTTACGAAGTTAGGACTGATTTCAGCCAATTTGTTAGCTTCTCTACAACACGTGGTGCATCAGGCCGAAATAAACTTTACTGAGATGCACCACATATCTAATTATCCTCATTTTGAACTCGAAAGTCTTTATTATGGAAGGTTCCAACTGGTCTGAATTATAAGTATTAAGGTCTTTAACAGGGGACCTAATGAGATCCGTTTGAGGTCCTACTACTAACATCCATGAGTAGGTTCCATGAACTTCAAAAGGTCTACTAAGGATTCTGGGAGTGTCGTTTAGTTCTACTCTCTGACAAGCTGGTGGCATGTGATGACCAGGAGTTGGGAGGAGTGACCTGAGCTGTCTGCTCTTTTGTCTTATGCTACATGTATGGGATACTTCTGGCCTCAGAACACTTTATATTGTAAATGGAAATTTATTGGGTATAGATTATTATATCATATATATCCTATTCTGTAGATTTGTAGATTATTCACTTGTTCACTTTAAGCTCTTTTTTACTTTATTAATTGATTTCTCTAAATCAGAGTTTCTCAAACTTGGCACTATTGACATTTAGGGTGGGTAATTCTTTGTTATGGGGAAGGCTGTCCTTGCATTGTAAGCTGGTTAACAGCATCCCAGGCCTCTACCAATTAGATGTCCCTCCAGTTGCAACAAATAAAAATGTCCTCAGACATTGTCAAATGTCCCTTGGAGGCCAAAATCTCCCACATTTGAGAACCACCAATTTAGACTATTACTATCCAATAGAAATATAATGCAAACATAAGTTCAAGTCTCAAAATTTTAAATTTTACACTTTCTAGTAGCTACACTAAAGTAAAAAGAAACTAACAAAATAAATTATAGTGATTTTTTTTGTTTAACCCAGTATAATCAAAATATTATCATTTCAACATGTAACAATATAAAAAAATTATTCATGAGATATTTCCCATAGATTTTTGTTGTTATTGTTTTCTTTTCCTCCCTCCCCCCCTCCCCACATTACTAAATCTTCAAAATCTGATGTGTACTTTGCACTCACAGCACATCCCAATTTGGATGAGCCTCACTTCAAAGGCCCAGTAACCACATGTGGCTAGTGGCTACTTGTTGGACAGCGCAAGTCTAGATAGCTGTTATGGACTCTATGTTTGTGTCCCTCCAAAATTTGTATGTTGAAAACCTAATCCCTAATGGATGGTATTAGGAAGTAGGTTTCAGAGGTAATTATGTTCAAACTAGGGGCCCAGGGCACAAATTTGTGCACCAATGGGGTCCCTCGGCCTGGCCTGCGAGACCAGGCTGAAACTGGCTCTTTGACATCCCCCGAGGGGTCCCAGATTGCGAGAGGGCACAGGCCAGGCCGAGGGACCCCACCGGTGCACAATCGGGGCCAGGGAGGAATGTGGGAGGTTGGCCAGCCGGGAAGGGACCAGGGGAGGGCTCCAGGGTATGTCTGGCCCATGTCTTGCTCAGTCTTGATCAGCCAGACCCCAGCAGCAAACTAACCTACTGGTCGGAGCATCTGCTCCCTGATGGTCAGTGCATGTCATAGCGACTGGTTGACCTGTCAACTGTGTTCCCCGTGGTGGTCAGTGCATGTCATAGTGAGCGGATGAGCAGCCTTAGTGTATCATTAGCATATTATGCTTTGATTGGTTGAACAGCCAACCAGTCAACCAGACACTTAGCATATTAGGCTTTTATTATATAGGATGAGGTCATGACTGTGGAGCCCTCATGACAAGATTAGTGTCCTTATAGGAATAGACTAGAGTTTGGTCTCTGGGCCATGTGAGGATACAAACGGCTGTTTGCAAACCAGGTAGAGGGCCTCCACCAGACACCAGATCTGCCAAAGCCTTAAGCTTGGATTTCAGGTTCCAGAACTGTGAGATATAAACACTTGTTATTTAAGCCACTCGTCTGTGGTATTCTGTTATAGCCGCTCAAGCTAAGACAGTAGATTTGCTTTTTTCCAGTATTTCTGGCAAAATGCTGCTTGTTTTGCTTATTGAGATTTGAATGTTGAGGTTCTTTCTCTCCATAGCTAGAATGTAAATTCTGGAAAGGCAGGGACCATAACTTGTCAGGCTCACAGCTATAAATCCATTGCCCAGCGCCACACCTGACACAAAATCAGCACCTGTGTTGAATGACTTTTGAGTGTACACACGCACCCATGCATGATGCCTTCTCTCTCTATGTCTACTGCATCCTCTTGCTTGCTGTGTGGATGAAAAGGGCAGGTAGGACACAGGTATTTCTGCTTAATCACTTCATGCCAATTTTGTGGGGGTACATTTTCACCTAAAGAATTGCACGATGAGAACTAAAGATATGACTGACTGTCTACCATGTTCTTTGATTTCTCAAAAAACATTAAATTTAGGCTATGTTTACTATTAAATACATTATGTGAAATGGTAAACATCTTAATTGCCAATTTACTGCAATGTTGGGTTAATTAAAATTCTCTAGCAAGCATCCTGTGGGGGGCGGGGAGGGAGTAAGTTTGCAATTTTGTTGTGTTTTTTTTTTTCATTGTATTAGGTTTTTGCATGAATCCTATTATAGCACTGGCTAATAGAAAATAAAAGAAACCTCAGTCATGGCCATTCTTCTCTGTTAAGAGTCCTTTTTTCATCCCAGACTACCATTTAGAGAATTAAAAGAGCTGGCAGAGTAACACTTGAATATAAGCTAGTGTAGCTAGGCCTGTTTCTTTCTTCCTCAGAGTGATCTCCTCTTCTTTGTGGGTATTTTCCTTTGTGCTGTTTCCTTCGTACATCTTCTTGCCCTGGCAACCATCTCCAGAAATGCTGACAAGGTGAGGAGTAAGGCACCCCCACCCCAAAGTATTTTTCTTTAATTTTTTCATTCTAAAACAGAGTGTTTTTTTGAAATCTAATACCATCTGCTTTCCAAATCTGCAGGATCATCAAAAGCCTTTGGGGGGAGCTTTTTTAAAAACCCAAAGGGACAGAAAATGAAAATGAAAATGACAACAAACAGTAAAGAGGTCAGGCAGTTGGTTAGTAAGCACATGTTATTGTTCTAAGTCCAAAAGGACCCTGCCCCCAGCGGTGATACTTCATCCGCTCTGGTGTGGGGCCTGATTGTTGCCTGTTTTTAAGCCTCGCGAGTGATTTTGATGATCAACCATGTTTGGGAACCAGTGATTTCCTGTACGAATTAAAAGAGGGAGGATCCTAAGATCCTTTGCTTTTCTCTTGTGAGCCCTTCTCCGGGCTAAATAAGATCGTGTCCAGTGGTGAGTAACATCCTGAACCTCATTGAGGGTTAATGAAAAGTACTTGGAGCTGTAAGTGAAGATAGCTAAATTTGATTTTATCCGTTACTGACAACCTGTCTTTATACAAGTCAATTTTCCTAGTAACCGGTTTTCTGCCTGAAAAGTGGATTTTGTAAGCAGTGACCCTTTATGTTTGTTGAAAAATGTGAATTTTGGCTGCAGAAGATACATTAATTAAAACTATTATGATTATTCATTGACATACAAAACAAAAGATTGGACTTGCTTCTTAGTATTTCCTCCCAAACATTTTCTTGCTACCTTTTTTATTGGTAGAAAATCCTTTTTATTGTTCCTGTAAGAAAACATAGTAAGACTCAGTCTGATGGAGAAACAGACAAACACAGTAGGACCATAGATATATAATAGTACACAGTTTCTCTGATCTCAAATAAAATTGCTAATTAACATAACATTAGTTCCATAAAATTATTTCTTATTGTTTCATAGTACATTTTCAAATCTATGAGGGTACATTTTTTTCTCATGGGGATACTATTTCATATTTGATGCATAGAAATTTAAAGCATTCTTTTGTTACTATTTTCTAAATAATAGGGCTAATTTCAATGAGACATAAAAGAAAACTGGGGCTAATAACTAAGTATGAAAACATGGCTAGTTAGAATTAATCTGCATATGTAAACTTAATTAATATTTATTTTATTCAGATCGAGTAATTTGCATAAATTTTGATGGTTATTTAGGTTATGACATGTTTTCGTTTTGTTAAAGCTCTGGTACTTTATGAATATCACAATGGCTCCAAATAGTCATCGTTGTGAGGTAATCAAGATATTACAATGATAGCTCAAATTTTGTGTTTAATTTATATTTTCATGGACAGCCATTATATAAGCCATACGGTGCACTTAGGGTTTGTCTTCAGGGAAAAATTAAAAACACATTCTTACCTATCTATATAAAATCTCGATGATCTAGAAAGATGGAGGGTGGTATCAGCCAACATTGGGCTGTGTTGCCAAAAGGATACTCCTCTGATCGGTTTCTTATTTATCGTGAGGAGTGGCACACATGTGGAAACCATCTCCGATTGGAGCCAGCACCATATGCCTCTTGTAAAATACCACCCTCCGAGGCGGTGGAGAAAAGCTCTTTATTCCCATCTCCACCCCATTTCCTGCAACTGCTGTGAAGTCACAGGACTCGGGGAAACAGTGATGCTTCCTGGCCTAGATTTATCACCATCTGGGAACCAGAAAGGGATGCCTGGTGCTGCCACCACCACTTTCATCTGTCACCTTCTCAGAAATTTGTCACCCAGGGAGGGACTCTAACCAATGACAGTCACCTTGTCCATTGGGAAGAGGAAGAGAAGTAATAGGGAGTGAGGCCTGCCCGAAAACCTCTGGGCTGTTTCTACTTGCCGCCACATCCTGCATGAAAGCCTCGGGCGGACTTCCAGGCTCCACCCTGTCAATTTCTCTCCAGCCAAATGGGTCTCACTCATCCATGAACAGACTCCTCTATGCCTCTCTCTTTATTGAGGTTGTTGCTTTTCCCTGTTCTGCTTCCAGGGGTGGCCCAAGTCTCAAATCTCACAGCTGTCTCCCCTGATTCCTCCAGTGCACACGGCTGTTCTTCCCTCTGACCTCACAATTTCACCTGTAACGAGGAATTTAGAACCTAATTATATACTATGGTGTGATGTCCTTTGATTGCTTCATGGGTTAAATTTAGTTCCCCAATCAAATTGTAAAGTCCTTCGAATAAGATTTTTGACCAATGTCTATTTGCTAAACTCTCCTCACTTTCTCTTTCCTCCAGTTCCTATCGGAGTGCTAAGTCCATAATAGGTGTTCAATGATTCATACAGTCTTAGAGTTGGGACTTTTAAATCCAGTTAATAGATGGGCAAATAAACTCTACTATGTTAGAGAGATAACCACTTCCGTAGCCCTTTGCTCTTTCCTTCCATCCTCCCTCCCCCTCCCTTCCTTTTTCCCTCCTTCCCTTGCTTCCACCTTCATGCAGAGTTAAAATCTTTCCAACTATCACTTTTATTAAGGTATTCATTCAACAAAGGTTCTTGCTAAGCTCTGCGGGTATAAAGCGACTACAACCGGGCTATCTGCACATGATACAGTGTGAAGAGAATGATACTGCAGGAAGGTTTGAAATGGCTGAGAGGGCACCTCCCTCCCTCTGAGCATCTCAGCTTTGCAGTCCTGTAAGGTCCAAACAGATCCTACTAGGACTTAACTACCATCGATTTGATTGTGAAGACAGATTCATAGGAGAGAAATGACTAAGGCTGACCTAAAATTATACAGGAAGTTTGCAAATTATGTAGCAGTTGTGTCCTACCAGTTCATTACTAAGAATAGTCTTTGCAACTGTGGAGTACCTTGTTCTAATTCAAACACAGTTCTGCGTAGTGATGATGCCCTTGGGCGAGCACAGAAAAGCCCATTATCTCCACTATGTACCTAAAGTTTAGCACAGCTTAATATAATCTCACCATATGTAAAGGCATTGTTTCAGGAAGCAATCGAGTTCCAACCTTGTACCTTGGAACCAGGGCACCCTGCCCTCTCCCCCCTGTTTCCTCCGCTCCCCTCACCTTACCATTCAGAGGGAGGGGGCACCCTCCTCACTATGTCGCCCACTTAAACAACCTTGGAATGAGTTGTTGGCCAGCCTCTCTCTTGGCCGCTAGGACCAAACTTTCAAGGTGGAGCCCAGAGAATATGGGAGAAGAGGAAAGAGCTCCGTGTACCATAACCATATTTTCTCATTGAAAAATGGAGGTAAGGAGTCTAACAAAAGATGTTTGGATCCTTTTCTTGGTAGAAGAAGCTATCTAAGAGATGTTATTCTGTCACCAATTTCTGGAATTTCCAAGACATTTTATCTGATCCTGGGTTGTTGAGAGGATTAGAGATGATGCATGTAAAGTATCTACTTGTGTAGTAATAACAATTTTAAGTAAAATAAACATAGCATTTATTGGGAGCTTACTGTTGCTATTTATTATATTATCACCAATGTACTATTATAGCCAATTTAGGGATGAGAAACAGACCTACAAGGGGAAGGAAGGCCCCTCAGTAAATCAGTGGCAAGCTGAGATTCAAACCGATGAGGCTGACGCCAGAGCCCAGAACTCTGGCTTTTGACGTTATTCTTGGTTGGGCCAATAGAACAGACATGTAAAATACACCAGATTTTAGAAAAAAAGATGGTCTTAGAAAATTCAGAACACATGCTCCTGGTGGTTTCCAGTGGGTGGGCTAAGGAGAGGGGTGAGGATCACGGGTTAAAGTCTGAGGAGGCTGAGAGGAGAGCCGGTGGGCCAGCACCATCTGTCCCCAATCTCCGCCCTTCTGTGCACACTCCCGCACCCGCCAACTTCCATGCCCTCTCCTGGCACTTGGCGCTCCGAGGCCACTCCCTCCGTCCTCTACCTATGGCCTGTTATTAAACCTCCACTTTCCACACACATGGCTTTTAGAGATCAGGGCTCCTTTTTCCTTTGATCTCCCAGTTTTCTTGTTTTGCCATCTTCCAGCAGACCTGGCAGTGGGGGCTTTTGCCACCCCCTCCTCCTTCATCTTCAATTTTAACCAGGGACAGAGATATAGATTCACTAGGTAGTAAAACACTAAGAGCAGGTTTTTCCCAAACACCATTGTAGTAAAAATTACTGTTTGCTCTAGTAAAACACCAGCCCAGGGCACCACCCAGGACTGGTTTCTAGAACATATGAAGAGCAGCATCAGGGGCTTTGGGAAGCGGGGCTGTGGGGTGGGCACCGCTGCAGGTGGGTTAGGAAAGGAAGGAGTGTCTGGCTTCTCTCTTGCTTTCCTCTCTTTGCCATGTCCCTCCTTCTGTTCTGATGTCACAGACGCTGCCCTTGCTCAGCCCCTGCAAGATGAGGGTGGTGCCTCCTGCGGCAGCCACAGAGTGGTGAAGGCAAGGGCTGGGGCAGCTGTTAGGTCTGCTATGTGCAAAGAATAGATGTAAACCAGCCCAGTGAAGTGGACTTGCCTGCACTATCCCCCCTCCCCCCACAAAATATACATGACCCATTGAACTTTTAAAAATTAGACACAATGCAGACAGCACTTTTTCTACTCTCTCTTTATTCCATTTAAATGACAGAATCTGTGATCATCTCAGCTGCCCACTCATCATTTGTGGTTTTATGCTCACTTCAGATTTGAGGGATAATCTTAGATTTAGATTACCCTGGCTTTATGGATATGAAGGACTTCAGTAACTCCTTTACTTCTAGTCCAGGCTAAATCCAGAAAGTAGAATAAAATTTGTTTTAAAAAAAGAAGAAAGAAAGAAAAAAGCAAAAAAGCCAAAAAAAAAAAAAAGCAAGGCAATGCAAATTATTTTAAGAATCACCATTTTAATTTTTCAAACTAAATGTACTCAGAGCCCAGTTTCTTTCTTCCTTCCTTCCCTCTCCTTCTCTCTCTCCCTTTTCCTCTCATGCTCCCTCCCTCTTCACCCCCTGGGGAATGATTTTCAGAATAGAAGAAGGGACATGGCAAAGGGAGGAAAGCAAGAGAGAAGTAAGTTGTCTCAGGAGCATTAAGTATTATAACTGACTAGGGGCCCAGTGCATGAATTCGTGCACCTTGAAAAGAACTGAGGGCCGCGAAGCTGCAGTGGGCACAGGGGCGGGTCTCGGCCCATCCTCCAAGCCCTTGCCTGGCCCCTCCTGTTGTGCCCCCTGTCCCCTCTCTGCCAGCAGCCCTGTTCCTGCCACCGCTGCTCCCATGTGCTGACGGTGCCGGTCTGCTCACACCCACTGATGGCACGGAGTGATTGGGGCCGGCGCCAGCAGCAGATGCGAGCGGGGCTGACACTGTCACTCCAAGCCCTTGCCTGGCCCCTCCTGTTGTGCCCCCGTCCCCTCTCTGTCAGCAGCCCTGTTCCTGCCACCGCTGCTCCCATGCGCTGACGGTGCCGGTCTGCTCACACCCACTGATGCACGGAGTGATTGGGGCCGGCGCCAGCACCAGATGCGAGTGGGGCTGGCACTGTCAGCGGGTGTGGGAGGTGGCTGCTGGCCCTGATTGCCCCTCAGGAACAGGGAGGTGGAGAAGCCCTCAGGGGCAATCGGGGCTGGCAGCCGCAGCTCACACCTGCTAATGGTGCCATGCGATCAGGCCCGGCGCCGGGTGCCAGCAGCGGGTGTGAGCGGGGCCAGCGCTGGCAGCAGGTTCATGTGCTGGACGGGACCTCAGTGTGTGGGAGCAAAGAATTTTCAGTAACCACCAGAGGCTCGCCCTGATGACAGCATCCTGTGCCCCGCCTTGGTCTGGCGCCCCCTCTCACCTGCTTCACCATCCCACCGTGGCCAACGCCCACCATGTTCCCCGTCTGCCGCCTGCTGCAGATGCCCGCCATGTTCTGCGCGTGCCCCCTGGTGGTCAGCACACGTCATAGCAACCAATTGTTCAGTTGTTCGGTTGTTCAGTTGTTCTGCCGTTCGGTCTATTTGCATATTAGGGTTTTATATATATAGATAACAGTGAAAGATAAACAGGGAATTGGACACACATTTTATACAGCTGGAAAACAAATCCATTGAGGGCTAGCTAATACTGAGACAGAGGAATCCTGGAGTGGTCGTGGGAATTGTGTTCTGGTAACCTTGAACTCCCAGAGACCATTTCCAAAGAAAGAGTGAAGTTGATGACTATCTTTGTGTGGAAAGGAAAAGATTATTGATATTTCTTACTGCATAAGAATCACTCATTCTCTGGCTGGCCATTGGGAAGAGTTTGAGGGGACAGGACATCTCAGGGCTGAAGTTTTGGGGACTCCACATTCCATGTCTATAAAGGATACACAGGAGTTTGAGGAGTATCATGGGAAATAAGAACCCAAGACATTTGTCCCCCAACCTGGAAAGGTGTGTGACTTGCTGGAGCAAGTTTTAATCCCATTCCTACTTAGGACGTTTGGGTGATTGCGGTGTGAGTACTCTAGATTTGTCCACACAAACACAGTGTATTAATAGGGGTTTCAAAAGCAACATCCAACTCCGAATAGTGAAATCTCTGGAATAGACATATATTTTCTTCAATTACCATTTACTGTGGGGCCGTTACCTGCAGTGCATGGTGCAAGGGGCGTTGGTGAATCAAAAGTGGGGCTTGCCTTCTCCTTAAGAAATCGTAGCCCAGCAAAGCATCCCTGGTTCTTGGTTTGCCAAGTAAATGTGTAGGATTGTGTCCCGTGAACGAAAAGATGGGGAGGGAAATTAACAAGACAAAACTCTAAGCTTTAAGCCTGAAGGAAATAATCTTCCTATAGGTTAACACCATGTTTGTCACTGGAACCTAATCAACCACAAACCTAAACTTTGCTTCTTGACTAATGGCCGGTAACCTTTAAAGAAAACAAAATAATTACTGGAGGCAGAATAATACTAAATCAACAATCACAGGGACCACTTTCCAGAAAAGTTCCTCCCGGGCGCCTTGATTTGTGTATTCTACAGCTGCTTTCCCAGGGCCCATAAGGTAATTAAGAGGCGATAATGATATGTATCCCCTTATCAAAGTCATTAACACGTTGTTATTATTGTGAGGAGGCTAGCTATTGCTTGGTCTCGGAGATGCTGCTCTAGGGGAAAAGTCTTTATTAGTCTACCAGGGATTTCTGCTGTGATGATGAAATTACAATTTGGGGATGAGTTAGGAGGTTACATTCTCTGTGACTCTGGAGTGTCTCGTTTCCCCAAACCTTGCAGGTTTCTGAGAAGCCCCAGGGCCATGCTGACTCTTGATTCGATCTACAACTTTCCTCCTTTCCAAGCTGTTCTATGTGAATCAGAAATGGAACCATCTCCTATCCACTGATTGCACATCTATTATGTTTTGGTGCAACCCCATCTATCCAGGGTGTCTTCTCTGAATTTATACTCAGATAAAGACCCTGTACATTCTGCCATCATCAACGGGGTTCCCTGCTTTGATTAGCAAGGCCTGCCGTGTACAATATTCACCTAGATTGTGGTTTAGGTTTTGTGATTAACCTCTTAAACATCTTGGAAAAAATATGGGAGTATCTGCTCATGTAACTTTTTCACACTTTAAGAATTTCTACTGATTTCAGAGGAGAAAGAGCAAATGCATTCAGATTGTTTTTTAAAATCTCCTAAGCTTTGTTACATTTGAAAATAGTCTGCATGGTTTTTCTGAGATTTGTGTTTCAATTGTGTGATCTTTCATGGCAGAAATGTATCCAATTTGTTGACCTTAGAATCAGAGTTATGACAACTTAATGTTTTTTAAAAAATAACTGCAAATTTATCCAAAGAAATGTATGCATTTTCAGAATCAAATATTACTAAAGGGCTTTTAAAAATAAAGGAAAAAAGCCCATAGCAATTTTGCTCCACCCTCCTGAGAATCAGCCCCTGCAGGCAGCCACTTTTAATTAATGTGAGTAGTTCTTGTATTTGCCTGCATATTACTAAGTAACATATATGTCCTACTAGATCATTACTTAGTGACTATTACAGTTGGGGAGGATTTAAGCCTCCTATCCCACAACACTGCTTCCTTTTGTTCCTCTTTTTGGTTAAATCAATATTCAGGGTTGATATTATTATAACTATGTAAATAATGTTCTCTACTGAGCTAACACTACACTATAATTACCTTTCCTTTCTTGTACAGCTTTTTGTTTTTCTTGGAGTTAATAATTGCCTTGTTTTTTCTTTCACCAGCCTGGCTTTGTATAACTATCCCTACGTTCTGCCAAAACTTCTGACAGTCTTCCAAAAACTTTCCATATAATAATATAGAACAGATAATCTATCAGAATCTAAGGACCTCCTTCTTGGGGCCTCATTTTTTCTTTTCCAACCTGGACTGGTTTTGCTTTGAGGCCACCATATCACTGTTATCCCAGGACTTCCTTATGCCGTGATTCTTGGTGATTTTCTTCACCTGCTTCTTGTGTTGGAGCCTCTCTTCTCTGTTTTCCTTTCTTTCTTTATTCACTCATTTTGGTGGCACACCCTTCCTGAGAAAGGGTGCATGTGAGGTAAATTTACTGAGAAATTTCCTGCCTGAAAATATCTTTATTCTACCCTTGCATTTGTTTGGTCATTTGGCTTGAGAATTTGAGTTCTAGGTTAAAAATAATTCCCATTCTGAATTTAAAGGTATTACACCATTATTTTTTAGCTTTCAGTGTTTTTGTTTACAAGTCCAATGTCATTCTAATTCCCCATGATTTTTATGTGAGCATTGTGTTCTCTCCTGAGTTCTGAAGTTTTAAAATAATATGCCCTGGTTGAGGCTTTTCTTACTTATTGTGTAGGGCATTCACTCGTCCTTTTAATCTAAAGATCTATATCCTTCAGTTCTATAAAATGTTCTTGTACTGTTTCATCGATATGGTTTGCCTCTACCTTGATTTCTCTTATAGATCTCTTATTGATCAACTATTGAGCCTCCTGGACTAATCTCTCATTTTCTTATTTTTTTCCCCCTCCTAATACCTGCTCTGTCTTTTTGTTTTATTTTCTGAATGACTTCATCTACTTTATCTTTCCAACTTTCTGTTGATTTTTTAAAAAATATATCAGGGCTCATATTTTTAATTTCCAGGGAATCTTTCCTGTTCTGGTATTGTTCCATTTTCATAGGATCTATTCTCAGTGCTGTTTCAAGGATTCAATCTGTTTTTATAACCTGTCTGTGGAAATTCATCATACTTTATTGAAAGTGTTCTTACCTCACAATCACATATTCAGTGCCCTTTCTTTCCCCTGATTTCTTGTCTTGTCTCTGTCTTTCATGATGGAGGCTATTCTTCAATCTTGTGATCCTTGGCTGTGAGGAAATCACATACCAACTGACCGTTCTGTGTGCACATATGAGGCTCATTGATTGAAGGAGTCAACAGAAGTATGGGGCAGTGAGCCAGAGTTTTTACAAGGGTACCCCTGAATTCTGCATGTCTTTTCCTTAAAGCCCTTTACTTTCTCCACAGAAAGATCTTCTTGGGGACTATAAGCCTGGCCGTGGCCTTCTGGGTGGTAGGTTGAAGAGGAGCTTAGAAGAGTTTGAACATCAGACCTTTTTTAACAGTCCTTGTTTCTCTGTCTGGTTCAGTTTTTTGAGATAATATCTCTGGGGGTGGTAGGTGATGATGACAGAAAGATATAAGGAGTCAACTGTGCTTTATGTTGATTTTTGATCCACCATTCACCTCATGCCAGTACCTTCTGCGGGTTCTGTGCTTTCAATTCCTGAGCCATCCCAGAGTTCTGAAGGATGACTAGCTTGTTTCTTATTGGGATGTTTTTATAGGCACATATTTCTGTTCTGCTTAAAATGCTTAAATACTTAAAATATTTAAATGCTTAAAGCTCCCCCAACAGCTTGTAAATGACAAATATTTGTTGACATTCTTGTTTACTATTATCCTCTTTGCTATCCTATAGGTTTATAATTTTGTGTTCTTTTATTGACACAGAAGTGGGTTTTCAGGAGAGAGTGGAGATAAACCTCTCTATATATAAAAGCCTAAGCGGCCATTAGACCATTCAACCGGTAGCTATGACATGCACTGACCACCAGGGGGGCAGATGCTCAATGCACAGTCATGAAAACATGTAACAGACTGATGAATCTCAGAAGGAAGGAGGGAGGGAGGGGAGAGATTAACCAAAGATCTTATATGCATACTAGAGGCCCGGTGCACGGATTTGTGCACTGGTGGGGTCCCTCGGCCTGGCCTGCAGGAATCGGGCTGAATCCATGCACTAGGCCTCCAACATCCTCCGAGGGGTCCCAGATTGCAAGAGGGCACAGGTCAGGCCGAGGGACCCCACTGGTGCACAAATCCGTGCACCAGGTCCCTAGTAGATATATAAATATATATTCATTGTCTCACATTTAAGTGAATAAAAGTTTTTTAATTTGATTGATTACTTCTGAGATATAGCTTGTTTTTTAAGAGATGTTAGACCTTAACATATTGACAAGTAAAATCAGAGTGGGAATTTATAAACCATACTAACATAGCATGTATGTCACTGTTGATACGTGCAGAGACTGAGAGTTCCATTATAAACTAAACCAGTACTACATGAAAGTCAGTTTTGCTCACCAGATTAAGACCAGGGCCAGGATTTGTCTTTTTCAGTTTTGTATTGCCCATTCTCCTAGGACTTAGCACAGAATTTTGAAAATAAGCTTAAGAACAACAACAACAACAACAATGAATTTTTCTTTCAATAAACATTTTGATGATCATCTGTTGAGTGCAATGAATTGCTGTGTGATCTAGAGATATCATGGTGAATGAGACAGAGTCCTTAGCCTGGATAACTTCACAGTCGAGTGAGAGAGACTGACAAGAAAACAGATAAAAATTATGCATTATAATTCATCTTAGTTTAAAAATATGCACCCAATACAATGGGAGTACTCTTCCCTCTGGAGGTGATAAAAACGCCTAGGTCATGTTTTCTTGCTGCTCTTCATGTAAGAATCCAAAGCTCTGGCTAGTGTAAAGGTTGGAAATGAGATCATATAGCTATATGCTGTATCTTAGACATGTAGCCATATGCTGTAGATAGATGATAGATAGATAGATAGATAGATAGATAGATAGATGATAGATAGATAATAAATGTTATATGTGAGCAGGCTCTGTCATTAGAAAAGCATCACTATAGATGGGCAGAAGCTCTAAATACTTCTCCTTAGGAGACTCGCCAGACTTTGCCCTTCAAAGTTGATCCAGTGGTGTGCAAGGGTTCAAAAATGCTCCTCAGTGCTGACAAGAGCCCTGGGTAAGCCTTGAAAATGATGTTATTATTACAGTAATCATATCATTGTTATTATTTGTGAACATGTCTGTGTAATCTTTGAGGGCAGGTTGAAGGTCTTACTCACTTCGGGAAGGTCCTGTGGTACAGTGCAAAGAGCTGGGTTTGAATTCTGAGTATTAGCTGTGTGACTTGGTCTTAATCTTGCTACACCTAAATTTCCTATTATGTGAGACTGAGGTAATAATACCTAACTCACATATTTGTTGTATTAAATGAACAAAACTAGATAAAGTGCCAAGGGTAGTTCTTGATGGGAAGTAATCAAGAATAAATGGCGGTATTATTTTTCCTTCTTTCACCATGAGGCAGTGAACATCTTAAATGCAGAGAGACCATATATGCTATTCTCGTATGTAACCCCACTCTTAGTGCAATGCTGGCCATGAAGTTAGCAACCTAATGTATATTTACTGAAAGGATGAATACATAAAAGAATGTTGGGCCCTGGCCAGTGTAACTCAGTGGTTAGAATATTAGCTTGTGCACTGAAGGGTCTTGGGTTTGATTCCTGGTCAAGGGCAAGTACCTGGGTTGCAGGTTTGATCCCCAAGCCCCAGTCAGGGCACATTTGGAAGGCAACCAATCAATGTGTCTCTCTCACATCTCTCTCTCTCTGTCTCTCTCTCTCTCTTTCTTCATTCTACTCTCTCTAAAAATTGTTGGAAAAAATATCCTTGAGTGAGTATTAACAACAACAAAAAAATAATGTTTGGATTAACCAGGTTGAGGTATTTTTTGATATATGAATCATTATTTGCTACTTTTTCCCTACAGACTGTAATTTCTTAACTATTTGCTGCTACTAATAAGTCAGCATTCTTTTTTTGAGCTGTATTGCATGTGCTGCAAATAGAGCTAAGGAACACTAACATTATTTTTAAATGCCCAAATAACACTTCAAATTCAATCCTGCTTATGTACACTAAGGTATGGAATATAAGTGGCCCTGAGGTAAATGAGGTATCTGAAGCAGCAGATTGCCTCCATTTTTAGTTTCAAAGACCATTTGGCAATCATTTCCTTTGGCAGCCCCACAGATTCCAAGTCTTTGGCTGAGGCGCTGCAATGACAATGAAAGAGATTGTGTGATGAAGAGTTCATGCATTTTTTTCATGGGTTTGAAGTTTTCATCCACAGAGTTCAAGTGTGGCATTTTCTGGTCATATCTTCCATTCACTATTCCATCATGAATGCAAGAGCAATGTTTGGCTAAACCATCCTTCATCATTTTCTAGCTTGGACAATTACATTATATCATTACTAGAGGCCTGGTGCACAGATTCATGCACCGGTGGGGTCCCTCATAGCCTGCGGGGATCGGGCCGAAACCCACAGTCCAGCGCCACCTGCTGCTCCTGCCTGCAGCTCCTGCTCATCCTGGCCCCGCTGTGCCTGCTGCCACTGCTGCTCAGTAGGCTTGCTGCCATTCTGCTGCGGTCTCTGGGCTGCTGCGGCCAGCCGTGAGCCTTGCACCTGGCGCCCATCGGTCAACTGAGCGGCGCTCCCACTGTGAGAGCGTACTGACAACCAAGGGACAGCTCCTGCATTGAACATCTGCCCCCTGGTGGTCAGTGCGCATCATAGTGACCGGTCAACCAGTCATTTGGTTGTTCAGTCATTTGGTCGCTTCGCTTATATATATAGATATTAGATTATTGCAAAACAAACAACAACAACAAAAAAAAGAGTCCTAGCTTCAATGTCTTCCTTACTGTAGCAATCTGGACAACATCAGCCTCTGCTCCCTGTGGGGTCAAAGTTCCCTTGGCAACACATCTTGGACCATCACAGAACACCCCAGCTACCTAATTGGCATCACACAATTTAGCACTGAGTTTTAATACAACTCTTTGGTCAGCACTGTCCTCCCAGTCCTGTTGGAAGTTGTGGGCTGAGACCAAGCCTTCCTCTTTTACTCACCACTGTGATTGTTATACATCTTTCTCCGAAGGGATCTACCAACCAATGCCTCTTATCTGTTAGTGTTTCCTAAGCTCCCTGCAACACCTGACTCTTTGAAACACCTTTTTAAATCAAAGTCTTTCACAAAGACTTATTTGAGCCTTTGCTTTTTGATTCTCCAATATTATTGTCTTTTTCTTTCATGTTTTCCCAGGGGAATCTCATCTTACTCCCAGGGCTCTAATCATGACTTCTATGCTAATGACAACCAATCTACACACTCATTTCCATCTTGTAGCAAGTTCATAATCAATGTACCTAAAAGGAAATGTATTACCTTTTTGCACAAATTAGATTCCCTCTCTTTGGAATTTATTTATTCTACCTTGTTTTTATTTCGTTACTTTAGTAGTTTCTCTTTATTTTAAACTCCCTCTCTTCAACTATACCTAGTGATCTAAATATGTCTATATCAGTGTCTATCTCTATGTATATTTATCCCTACAGCCCTCTGTCACTTGGCCTATGTAGATGCCTAATGAATGATGGCTTATCTTGATTAACTTTATATTTAAACAAGGTTAGGTCAGAAGGGCAGTGTTTTGAGCTGAAGATCCTTTCAATCCCATAAGCAGGAACAGGTCCAGTGTGTTCTTCAGAGAAGATTATAGGGCTTCAGACAAAAAAAATGTAAGGACATAAATACACAACATTTATAAACTGATTTTATAAATAAAACTGTTAACATCTTATCAGCTAAACTGGAGTGTCTAAAATAGCTCAAGGTTGGATTTTTTGAGTCATCTAGTTCTGAGATTAGAAAAATTTTGTACACTCTTATAAGAGACATGAGTTAAATCATATTTCTCAGAATAGTCTTGAACAATACACATTTTTATTATTTCTAAGAAATTCTAGGTGTAGTCATTGAAACGCAAGGATGGATAGGAGGTTGTCCTTTAAGTTCAAGAGTTATGTACCTGTCAGCATTGTCCTAGCTTGGACAATTGGCCCAGGCACATGGTGGCAAGACCAGGGGATATGATCAATGCCCCACCTTGATTAGACGGAGGAAAGCCCATGGAACTGGCCAGGCAGAAGGGAATTTGAACTGCTCAGATGGTTCACTGCACTGAGACGTCCCAGTGAATCTCCTCTTGCCTGCAGTCTCTGTGTGGCAGTTCAGGCTCACTGCTGTTTTATCTGCCCAACCAGCCCAACCTCGGAAAGACGCACAGTGAGGGACTCAGGACCTGCCATTTCAGCTCTGGGTGTCTCTCTGGAGCCTCCAATCTTGTCTCTGTTTAGACTGGATCTTAAAATGCTGAAGGTGGTGCTTTTTCTCCAGTAGGTACTTGTAAAGGGGGCTGTGAAATTTACAGTGCAATTCATACCATGGCAAGACTATTTTAAAACAGTGGTTTACATTACAGTATGTAAGCAAACTGATTAGTCAGCAGGTATTTCTGCTAACGGTCCTTGGGATATAGAGTTAGGATGAGCTGGCTGCAGGTTTGTGTTTGTGTTTTGAAATGCTTTGGTTTCTTGGGCCATATTATCGCAGACTTCACTGAACTTTTGAGCAATGCACATAATAAATGACTCCTCCAAGAATCACGATAAGGCTTACCTGGATTCCTCTCTCCTTGTTTTGCACTCAGTAATCTGTTGCCTGCAGTTAAAAGCCTTCTAGAGAACATTTTTTATCTAGCTGAATAGAGAGGAGCAGTTTTTGATGAAGAATTGGGTTGTTGAAGTGATTGTAATTCTTCTTCCAAAAATCTTGGCACCCAGAATCCATGTATAAATGTGTACATACAGTGGGGTTACTTTGCTCCCTCTATTCATGCTGGTGGGTTTGGATTGAATTCTCAGGGCTGTCCATGAGTATTCACCTGCCTCAGTGCTTTCTATTAAATTGGCATTTGTGTCTACAGAATCTCCAGTTAGCTCCTCTAATATTTAATGTAGCTGGAAAATTAGAACAAAAATTTACATGTGACGTTGAAATGGGAGTGTATTAAGATTCCAGTCTTGCCCGGGTGCATGCTGGTGGGTTTGGATTGAATTCTCAGGGCTGTCCATGAGTATTCACCTGCCTCAGTGCTTTCTATTAAATTGGCATTTGTGTCTACAGAATCTCCAGTTAGCTCCTCTAAAATTTAATGTAGCTGGAAAATTAGAACAAAAATTTACATGTGACATTGAAATGGGAGTGTATTAAGATTCCAGTCTTTCCCGGGTGGCATGGCTCAGTGGTTGAGCACCAACCTATGAGTCAGAAGTCCATGGTTCAATTCCTGGTCAGGGCAAATGCCCAGGTTGTGAGCTCAATCTCTAGTGAGGGGGCATGCAGGAGGCAGCCAATCAATGATTCTCTCTCCTCATTGATGTTTCTATCTCTCCCTCCCTCCCCCTTCCTCTCTGAAATCAATAAAATAAAAGATTATAGTCTTCCGGCAGTATTTCTAAAAGCAGTCCTATCTGACAGTAACAATGTCAGCTGGTTAAGTGAAAAGGCTGATGGACTTGTAGATCGTTTGAGCTCAGTTAGCACAGAGTGCATTTCTCTGCTTCTTTGAGACTCCCAATGTCTGTAACCAGACATAATTAAAAGATTAAAGAGACGTTTGGAAATGTGAAGCTGGTCACTTTTTAATCAGGGAGATTGATTTTCCAATCCCAATGTGAAGGTGGAATTTTAAATAATTTACAGGGTAGAAATCAGCGGCTTATCACAACTTGGCTGAAAGAATAAAGGTTAGGGGAAAAGAGGGACTTAATTCTTTTTTTCCTCTAAGTGCCTTGTGGAGAGGAGCATGAAAGGGAGTGAGCCTTGACTTGGTTGTTATGGAGGAGATGGTTCCCAGCCTCTGTATCTCTGCTGGAAGAATGAAGATTAGTTCAGTTCCCGCCCACCCTCCTTCCTTTTCTCCCTCTGGCTGGAGGTCTGGACATATTCTCTTCACTACTCAGCAACATTTCTCTTTTATCCTACAGATACCAGTCAGGTTCCAATCGGGGTAAAAGCAGAGCCTCCAGACCAGGGATCGTGACTGCAGTACTGTGATGCTTCCATTAGCCAAGAGGATGCATTCCAGGCACAATTATCAGACACTCCATAATCAGAGTCAAAATATAGGAAGGCCAAAGGAGGATTCCATGTGCTACATAAGGGTGCTTCTGGTTCTAAAAGAGAGTGTCTTCTAATATTAATGCAGGTTCTAGCTGTGCAAAAAGATGTGGAATAGGAGTCTAGAAACCTTGGTGCTAAGAAGACTTGATTGATCAGTTGCTTGCTTGCTTGATTGATTGATGGTCAGAAACCAGAGGAAAGCCTGCAGGGAGAGGATTACCAGCAGAGGCTTAAGGATATGGTTGGTTCCGGTTCAGGAAAGATTGAAAAAATCTACTCCCAAGTCGGCTAAGTTGGCAGGTTGTCCCTAAGTGAGGAGGGGTGTTAGGTAACAAAGGCACATAGGCTTGGGTCCCTCTTTAACATTTACCTATTATAACACCTCTCTCCTTTCCCAAATGAGTTTTTAAGACTCAATCAGAGTTACCTTTAGACAAAGCAATAGGCTTAGTGAAATTTCCGGTTTTGGTTTATCCTTACCTTACATCTCTCTACTGCTTTTAAAGTCTGGGGTGGCTTTGCCAAAGTAGAGGGTAGAAGGAGAAACCCTTTTATTCCACAAATACCCTATGAGGTAATCTTTTCCTGTGTATGAGTTGCCATTAAAGTGCATCGATCAGTAAAGGGAAGCAAGTGATGGCAGGCCTTTCTCTACCAGCTCTTAGTCACCAGCCCTTGCTCTTGGGGAAGAGGGGGTGGAATGAAGAAGAAGGTGAACAGGTGAGGGCTGAAGAGGGCACACTGAGCTGGAGGCCAGGTAGGAGGGAATTACTCCCATCAGAGGAAAAGAAATGTAGAGGAGGCCAAGGAGAAGATGGGCTCACGTAGCATCTCTCTGAACAATTAGAAACTGGGAACTGAGGCATTCTTGCCACTCATCAAGATATGTTGAGTGATTTATTTATAGGAAATTTTCTCCCATGGAGCTTACTGATTAGAGCTATCACTGTAACAAGGGGCCAGAGCCTTTTAAAATGAGTTGACTAAGATGCCTCACCTCCTCTTTCTGGTTACTGAGATGGTGATGAAGATCAAATGTAGGGACCAAAAGCCAATTCTCCAAGTAGCAGACTGTGTGGGGCTGAACATAACAATGAATTTCTGAAGCTGAATAACATTCAAGCACTACTTTTTTGCATTCATGCTTTTTATCTATGCGCATGTGCAAGGTAGAACTGGAAATCGCTACATTATGCCTCCTTTATTTCTTCAACCCTGGCCACTTGCCTATAACCCTAAAGTGGAGTTTCTCAACTATGGCACAATCGACATTTGGGGCTAGACAATTCTTTTTTGGGAAGAGGCCTTCCTGTGCATCTTAGAATGTTTAGCAGCATCCCTGGCCTCTACCCACTCAGTGCCAGTAGCAAATCCCCTCCCCCCAAATTGTGACAACCAAAAATATCTCCAGATATTGCCAATAACCTCTGGGAGAGTGGGGCAAAATTGCCCACAATTGAGAATCACTGTTCCAAAGAAACCAATAATTTATATGGAATTAGTAGGCCAATTATGTCAGGTTGAATCTGCACTTACTTATTAAGCTTTCCTGTAAGTAAATAATAAGACCATCTTAGGCATGTGCCTGTGGCTTTGGGCCATACTAAAGTCACACTCTCATAATCATTACCTGCTCTATTTGCATTAATGTTGCAATGTGGTCCTTAATAAAACTCTCAGCATAAAAGCTTACGTTCCACCTTTATTTCATCTCTCTTCCTTTTTCCTCTTTTTGTTGTGTCCATCTCCCAGCCTCTTGACCACCAACTGACTTAGATATGATACCTCTTTGAAGAATGTTTTCTAGAAGGCAATGCTTCATGTAAAGAGATGATTCCCTGGTGGTGGAGTTTCAGGCAGCAGGGCTCAGGTAGTCTGGGAGAAAGTTCTGGAGGGGAGCCTCTCCACTGTCCTTAAATCATACCAGGCAGAGGCCACCAAATCCCTCTGTTTGTACGCTTGGCTCTCAGAGCAGACCATGCTGTTAGTGTCCACTAACCACTGGCAATAGTAGAGTTTTGGGTAGCTTTGCTGGGAACTACATCTGCTCTGAAAAGAAGGATCTTGGCTCAAAGGAAATGGAAGCTTTTTGCCCCAGGAAAGGAATAAATGTAATCAATGGTTCTTACAGAGCTCTTTGCCCAAGTAATTTTGGTCAGGTTAAGTGTGTCAGCAAATTGAACCAAGTGCTACCATCAGAGATTATGAAATGCAGAATCTAACGGCAATAAGGTTACCAGTAAATGTGAGAGTTCTGGGCTTATAATGGGGAATTTGGATGAGTGAGAGCCAAAGAAAAATTGGTAAGACAAACCAACAACAACCGTAGGGTAACCATACAGAACTATTCTTGGACACTTTATGAGAACGGGTATTAGCATCATGATGCAAAGCTATATTTGATCATCAGGTACATGTTAGAGAGGACCTCTGTTCAAAGGATTCTCATGCTGTATATCATGAAAAGTTCCTTCAATTGTCTTAGTAGAAATGTTTATTCAATCAACATAATGAGTCCTAGCCAGTGTAGCTCAGTTGGTTGAACGTCATCCCATGCACCAAAAGGTTGCTGGTTCGATTCCAATCAGGGCACATACTCAGATTGCATGTTTGATCCCCTGTCCAGGTGGGTATGGGAGGCAACCAATCAATGTCTCTAACATCGATGGTTCTCTTTCTCCCTCTCCCTTCCTCTCTCTCTCTTAAAAAAAAAGGCAATTAAAAACATTTAAAAATAATGAAATGAAACAAATGGGATAAACTCATGGGCAATCCATTCCATGCTGCCAGCTTTCTGGAGTGTGCTGCTCTTGTTAAGTACCTGAAATGTGAAGAGGAGAGGAGGCACTGTGGCAAGCAAGCTGTGATCAGTGACTGTCAGGCCTCTCCCTTTCAAATCAGCTCCCATCTGTCTTCAGAGACATGCTGCCTTTTCTGTCTGTACATATGTGTTGACTCTCGTTCCTGGACCATTTTGAGATGTCTGGTGAAAACTGGATCTGGCATATAAATGCCTGCTGAGTTTCTAAGCTCTGTAATGACTGTTTCTTTCCCCGCATAAATGATCTGCTTAGTGTTAAGACTTGGGGCTATTTTTTTAGTTGACTTTCAAATATTGGGTAACTAACTCCTCGGTGATCTCACTCCATTTCATGGCTTAAATTCTGTCTGCTTGCTGACATCTCCCAAATTGCTGTTGTCTCCCAGTCCAGACTTCTACCTGAACTGCTTCTTATTCAAAGTCACCACTTGGATGTCCCACAGGCATCTCAAACCTAACATGTGCAGAACCTAAGTCCTGATTTCTATCTGGTAAAACTGTTCTTGCCGCAATCTTTCCCATCTCAGCAAATGTCAGTTCTGCTCTTCTCTTCAATCAGGCCAAATCCCTGAGTGTCATCTCATCTCCCATCTCATCACATCCAAGCTATCAGTGAAATTGTTGGCTCCACCTTCAAAGAACACCTACCCAGAATTTAGTCATTTCTTACTGCCTACATGTCTATATCTGGCCTAAGACCTCCCTGCCCCGCCCACACCTCCCCCATCTGTTGTCTGGTTAAATGCCACAGTTTCCTAACTCATCTCCCTACTCCTCACTTGTGCCTTTATATTCTGTTGTCTCAGTACAGCAGCTAGAGCGGTCCTTTTAAAATCACTGCTCTGCTTAAAATCACCCAAAGTCTTCCCATCTTAGAATCAAACTAAGGCCACACGTGATCCTTTCAACTGCATTTCCTCTTCCTCTCACTCACAATGCTCCAGGGTCATTGTCCCGTTTTTCCTTGAGCCCACCAAGAATTCTCCTGCATCTGGGTTTTTGCACTTGCTATGGCGGGCCCAGACTGCTGGTTGCCCAGTTAGCATTCTGGCTTCCTCTCTCACTAACACTAAGTTTCTGCTCAAATGTCAGCTTTCCAGTGAGGGAGCCCTTTACTCAACTAAAGCAGCACTTGGACCTTTCCTCCCTGTCCCCACACCTCTCTATCTGGCAACCCTATGTTATTTTTGTCTGTGGCATTCATCACTTTTACTTTTATACTTACTTGTTTCCTTTGTCTCTCACTACAGCGATGTATGTTTATGAGGATAGGACTTCCTAGGACCAGTATCAGTGACGGGTACATTCCAATTGCTTAGAACACATGTGTGGAATGACTGGCACCTTTAAATTTCATTTACGTGTTACTTTTGTAGGAAACCTTCGATGATCCTCTAAGTCTAGGTTAAACATCCCTTCCACAGATGTTTGTGCTTTTCCTATTACAGAGATTCTCAAACTATACTATGTTCATGGATAATTTATATGAGCTCCATAAGAGCTGGAATAAGTTTATTTTTTTCATTGATGAATCCCAAATAGTTGCAAGGTGGCCGTTGGCACTCAAATATTTGTTAAATCGAATATGTATTTATATTGACACAGAGTTATTATTTATTGAGTTTAAATTCACATAATATAAAATCAACTATTTTCAAGTATACTTTAGTGGTATTTTGTACACTCACAATACTGTCCAATCATCACCTCTTTCCAGTTTCCAAGCACTTTCATCTACCCAAAAGGAAACCCCATACCCACTTAGTAGTCACTCCACATACTTCACATCACCCCAATCCCTGGCAACCATTAATCTGCTTTCTATTCTATGGAAATAGAATAGGTAAATCCTATCCTTCTGTCTCTGTGGATTTACCTATTCTGGATATCTACTTATATAAAAACGATGGGTGGTGTTCGTCACATACAGATGAACAGCGACCGAGCAGAAGGAAGTCAGTCCTACTGGGGTTGTCTTGGCAATGGCTGCGCCCTCCCACAAGCTGTTTCCCAGAGCTGTTTCCTGTAGGGGCGGAGTTTGAGGCAGGAACCCGCCCTGGGAGCGTGGAGGCAGATCTTTCTAAAGTATGAACCTGAGTGGGGCG
>NW_005361913.1:3554142-3558556 GCF_000412655.1 Myotis brandtii | reverse complement strand
CAACCAAGGTACATGCCCTTGACCAGAATCGAACCCAGGACCCTTGAGTCTGCAGGCCGATGCTCTATCCACTGAGCCAAACCGGTTAGGGCAATTAATTCCCTTTTAATGTGCATGAATTTTGTGCACCGGGCTACTAGTTTCCTATAAATGGAATCATGTAATATGGAACCTTTTTGTCAATGAGCTTTTAATACATGTGACTCAGAAAGTCTTTATTTACAGCAATACTGTTTTTAAACATATAAGCATGTGTAGCAATAGGTTTAACTTGTATCTTTCAGTTGCACACCACTTGAAAACGCCAAAGCAATTAATGTGAAGAACTTCCTTCCAAGTTATCACTGACATTTTACCAGAATCCTTTTCTTGTGCAATGGCCAATCCTTCAAGCCTTCATCTTTCTCCCAGGCCCCCAACCAAGTGCCTTTCATTCCAGTTCCTCCCCACGCACAGTTCACCATCTCCTCTCCTACTGCTTTCTTGATGCTTGCTGGGATGAAAGTATTGGTGATAAAAAAAACTAACGCTGAAGGGGACTGATGAAAGTTCATAAAATCATGAAAGACAGGGGAAAATCTGTGTACAAACTTGTTCCCCAAGTCTCAGAATCTTTTTGAAGCTTAAAAGAGCTAGTTTAAGGGGAAAATAAAAAGAAGTTTTATTTTATGTAGTATATTGGGTACATACAGAACTTGTTACCCTGGTGAGGAGATAAATAGCTTTAGGGTTTAGACAAATATACAGACAATAAATCAATAACAGGCTGTTGAGAGGAAGCTGGGGAGAAGCGTTAACATCCGAGGGCCATTACATCCTCTCACACCAATGTCCCTCAATGGGGCAGGCACTGGGCTGATTGGCCAAGGGTGGGCCCCATGGTGACATGTTAACTGCAGCCCACTGGATTGACCTACTAGACTGTCAATTCCTCAGAAATCTTCCTGGAATTGCAGTCCGCTGCAGGTTTTCAGAGGCTAGTTTTACAAGCTATAAATGAACTTTCCCTTGGGTCAGGGATTAACATATTCTTGACTTTTGGCTATTTAGGAACTTGGGGGTGAGAGGGCGACAGAGAGAAAAGCATGGCAACCAATAAATTATTTCCCTGGTTACCAAGGATGGATTCTAAGTTTAACTTGGAGGAGGCAGAAGTAACGTTTGGGGATTACGTTAGGTTTTTAATAGCCCAGTTAATTAATAGCGAACATTTGAGAATTAGCTGGATGGTTTCAAAACTGTATTTGATTAAATATCCATTGCAAAAATAACACTTCCATTTAATGCTTTGAGTTTAGTTTAAGTCTTTACTTTTAGACTTTGTAGTAATTTAGAATTTGTGAGGGAAGGGCAGTATTAGCTTGTGTCTGTTGTATATAATTCAATCTACTGTACGATCCCAATGCAACTATTGAAACTGATTTGGCCCCAAAATATTGCATTCTTTGCTAATGTTAGTATGTATGGTTTGAACAGGAACAGTACCAAGTTCCTCTGAAACAAATAAGTGAACAATAACCAAATATTGCTTACTTTTGCCAGTGAACGTAGCTGCCTAGATGGAAGCGCTGAAGAAAACGAAAACCGAATTGGGGAGATTTCTTTTCAAAAGTTTAGGCCTCTGCCCTGCCGGTGTTGCTCAGTGGTTAAGCAATGACCTACGAACCAGGAGGTCATGGTTCAATTCCCAGTAAGGGCACATGCCTGGGTTGTGGGCTCAGTCCCCAGTGTAGAGCGTACAGGAGGCAGCTGATCAATGATTCTTTCTCATCATTGATGTTTCAATTTATCTCTCTCTTTCCCTTCCTCTCTGGAAAAAAAAAAAAAAGCTCATGCCTCTGAAATAGGAAATTTGAAAAACTCACCACAATTTTGGCTCCTGAAATTAAGCATGTGCTTTTTAAAAAAAAATCTGGTGAAATTTAGGATATAAGTGAAAATAACATCAGTTTCTGGCACAATGCAGAGATTATTGATCTGGGAACAAAGGCATTTGGCCAGTTAAAATAATCATTTTAAACAAGGTCTACAACTTTCCCAGCGATGGCTGCAACCCAATTAGGTCTTTCCATTTGGAGTTGTAGTTCGTACTTCCAGATTATGCGGTTTGGCAAAATGCAGAATGAGTAAACTTTCTTAGATGGGGAAAATATAATCAAAAGAAAATAATGTCCTAGAGCAGGCTTCCTGCAGCCAATAGTTATGAATGGAGAAGGCGCATTTGCTAGTTAAGGGGGACAAGTGAAGCTCGAGGGGTGGGATGTCATTTGGGAAGAGACAACTAGTCAAAAGACAATTGTTTTTGATCCCTGTAGTTCCCAGTAGGAAATATCTAATCAACTCACGTGTATTTCTTTAGGATCTTCTTCACATCTAGCCCTGTGTTCGAATGCTTAGGTCTGCAGGGATGTATCTCATTGGGGATCCTTGCATCACTCATGGTCACCACCAGCAGCAGCAGCATGCGCCTAATGTAAGGACATAGATGTCAGGCACTTTGAATTTGTTATTTTGTTGAATGTTGGCAAATCCCCTGCAAATGAGATATTATTTTGCTCAGTTTACAAGTAGAAAAACTCACGTTCAAAGAGATTAAGAAACTTACCCAAAGTCTTTTTATCAGTGGCAGAGTCAAAAGAGAAAAAGCCCAGGTGTGACCAGACAGCCCTAGCAATGTGGCATATTGAATGTCTGTGCATAAAAGCGTAAGCACATTTGTTTACATGAAACATGGATTGTTGAACTCTGGGGCAATTAAAGGGATTTCTGGGCCCTTTGTTTTACCAGTCTTCCCTAACTAGAATCAAGACCAAGATGACTGATTTTCCATTTACCTCACATTGTTCAATGAACAGAAATTCAAATCAGGTGGTCAGAATCCCAGACAATCGTCCTGGCTCAAATAGGTAACACAGCTATTTACTGAGTTCTTTAAAATCTATGTGAAATCTTGTTAGTTTTAGTTCTGTATTATTTTGAGGATGTTTTAGTCCAAAACAAGGCTGAAATTTCCTTTTTCCATAAAACAACTTAGAAGCTTTCTCCAACTATGCCCATAGAACCATATTATCAGTATTGTGAGAGCTATGTTAAGTCATTTTGGAAGTTACCTTTGGATCATTAAAATAATTATTATCTTTTTGGTGAAATTATCTTTTATCTTAAAATACTTCAATGTGCATTTGCTAAGAATGAAGATATTCTCTTATATAACCACAATATGATTATCAGAAAAAGGATATTTAACATCATAAAATACTATTTTCTAGTGCACAGTCTATATCCAAATTTCACCAATTGACTCCCTAATGCCTTTTATAGGTATTTCTTTTTTCCATTCCAGGACCCAATTCTGAATCAATGCATTGGATTTACTTTCATCTAGACAAGTTTCTCATTTTTACATGATTTTTATTCAACTTCACTATGTATTTGAAGAGTACAGGCCAGAAATTTTGTAGAATTTGCTTTGGGGTTTTTGGATGAGTCCTTATAACTACATCCATGTTACACATTTTTGGTAATAGCGTCGCTCTTAACTAAAGTGATGTCTGACATGATTCTGATAGATAATTGTCACATATTTCCGTTTGTAATTTGATATTTGCAGTATTCTCTGTCTTCTCCTTGTGATGGAAAATGAATTATATGTGGTTTAATTTGCTCTTCTGTTGATCTATATGCTTTTTTGAGGATGTGTAGATACATTTGGATTTACATTTTCTCTTGATTCTATTTCATTCAGGCTTTCCCCACTGTACTCAGTGTTTTTAGGGTCACAAATGAGCTGTACCTTTATAATACCATAATTACATACTAGTGTTTATTGTGCTTGAACTATCACCCTGGCAGTATAATTGGATACCTCCTCCTTAAACAGTATTTTCACTTGGTTTCTGAGACTCCCTTCTCTCTTGGTTCCTCTACTTTAACACAAAATTATTTTTAATGTGCACATATATTAATGGCAAGGGACAAACATTTTGTTTTTGCAAAGGCACTTCCTAACAAACAAATGAAGTATATATAAAATTATTTAATTTTTATCTTGGGTAAAAATATTATTTGAGGGACCTGAAAATTTTAGAGGGGTTTAGTTCATATACTATTAAATCCATCCTTTTAAAATATACAATTCAGTGGTTTTTAGTATATTCACAAAGTTGTGCAACTCTCACATTTTCACTGTCCTAAAAAGAAACCCGAACTCCATTCCTCCTCTGGGCCTCAAGCTTTGGCAACCAATAGATTTGCCTATTCTTAACATTCCTATAAATGAAATCCTACAATAAGTGGCCTTTTGTGTCTGGCTTTTTTCACATAGCATATTGTTTTCAAGGTTCATCTGTGTTGTAGATGTATAAGTAATTAATTCCTTTTTATGGTTGATTATATTCAATTGTATGAATATATA